>NC_057798.1:375344188-375347691 GCF_018294505.1 Triticum aestivum | reverse complement strand
CCCCCTCCGCCGCTGCCGCCGGGTACTGCCCCCTCTTCCAAGATGTTGTAGCGATGTACGGCGAAAAATTTCCCCCTTCCTCCATTTCTTTCCAGCATGGTTTACCATGGCCGCCTCATGCCAGTAGTCGCGATTTGTTCCTGTTCTTGGTGTGAAGATGCTTAGGAATGGAGCTATTGTGCACGATGCATCTCCTAGGTTAAGTGACTGTAAATTTTCTCAATTGCTTGTGTTTGTGTGGCTGTCATGCATCTCTAGATTATTCGCTTAGTTTACTGAAGATATTTAGATCCGTCAGTGGTTGTATATGTTGTAGAAGATGTTTAGGAAATGAACCTACTCAGATGATTGTTGGTGCGAGGTTGCTACCTGCTAGGCCCGTGTAGTTGCTTGTTGTACTGATGTGGGGTGGATCGTTACCTTGCCCATGTTTAAATCCACTTCAGGGCCTTAGAGGGGTTTGGAAGTGAACATGTCTGTGATGCTCTCGTCCTCGTTAATTGCATGTGACTATCTTTTCCTGGTCAAAAAATGGTGCACACGCTTGTTGCTAGATAGATGTTTGTTAGCTCATACGGGGTAAATTAATTCTTTGTTTGAAATAATAGTCTGCTAAATGTTCTCTTCAGTGTATAGGAGCTGTCATGCAAGGTGATTTCCTCCCATTTTCCCTCGGCTGGGGAGTTATTGTATTAGATCCTGGATAAATCCTTCGAGCAGTTGCATGTCTCTGCCCAAGTGGACAGATGATTGTAAAATTTATCAGATGCTTGCATTTATCTTGACTCACTAAATATATATAATCCTTGTTTAACTTTGAATAAACGTTCATGATATCGTGTAATCATAACATGTGTGTGGCTTATATGTCATGTGGTTTATATGGCATGAAATTGGTATCATTAGCTTTTCTTTTGTCGATACTTAGTACTTACTAATAAATGTGAGTTTTTATCCTATAAACCCCATAGTGATAAAATAATTCTTAATATATATGTCCTACATTTGAAGTACTCCAAAACAAAACAAAAAATCTCGATAAAACTAAGAAAACGTAGCTCATATCTATTGGTGGTAAATGACGGTGGATACTGAGCTCGGTCGACTCATAAATAGTGGCGAGCTAGTTGATGAAAGTGCATTTATCCTCTAATGATATTTTAGTGATGACCATAATATTACTGCTAATGTACCTATGATCAACTTGTCTATGATCAATTTGAAACATGAGCATTACTAATTGGTCTCTTCTGCTGCTTATCAGAGATGGGGGGAGGCCGCCATCGCAGGCTGCGCTCTACCACACCGGAGTACGAGTTGGATGCTTTTGAGTTCTTCAGTATCATACTTGAGAATTCATCCAGGAGGCAGGTATGTAAAAGGAGAGATCTCCCCTTCACCCATATCTTTATGATAACTCTACTGTTTGCTACATCACTCCTTGTCCCACGCTGTAGAGGCTGCCTGACACTTTCATGAAGATGCTGGATGGCCATCGGCCAAAGAATGTGAAGCTGTGACAGACCAACAGCGGGGTCGCAGGCATTGGGACGTGCAGTTGGTGATCAGGTATGGCCACATGTACCTGTGTCGTGGCTGGGAGCAGTTCTATCGTGCCAACGACCTGTGGCACGGGTACTTCCTTCTCTTCAAGTACGACGGCGACGCCATGCTCGCCATGAAGGTGTTCAACATGACTATGTGCCGCATACGCTACTAGGATGACGACGATGCCAGTACGTTCTGCCTCTTCTTCCTCTACATTTGCCTTTGTCTCACATCGATGTTAACGGTCATTGTTGCATTTGGTCAGGCAATGGGAGCAGCAGCAGCGACTCTGGCTATAGCCAAAGCAGCACCGACTCTGGCTATAGCAAAATCAACAGCAAGGATGATCCATAATGGAGTGGGGAAGAAGAGGAGCAGAGTGGGGATGAGGAGGTGCAGCCTAATTTTTCTGATGATGACCTCGCAATGGTGGTGGCTGACGATGGCCAAGGTATGGTGGTGGCTAACGATGGGCAAGACATGGTGGTGGCTCATCATGGGCAAGAGATGGTGATGGCTGAGGATGACCAAGCGATGGTGCTGCCTGAAGATGGCCTCGCGATGGTGGTGGTGCTTGACAATGACCTCGTGATGGTGGTGGGGCCGACGAATCCACAGTCGGGTGACATGACCATGCCAATTGAGGTAGAAGACTACATCCCACTTCCTTCACTGACTCACCGCTCTTGTCGCATCAGGATGAAGAAGTTGAAGGAGAAGGAGGAGTGAACTATGTCAGGTATGTCAGATCTCCAAAATGATCTACACTTAGCTTTGTTTCCTCCGAAATGACCTAAGTTAGCTCTAATATGCTAAGTTATCTCTAATATGCTTAGTTACCTAGGTTTGTTCAACAATGACATACACTTGTCTTGTGTAAAAAATGGCATATGCATGCTTAGTTAGCTAATAAAAATGGCATAATTAGTTAAGTTAGCTCCAAAATGACACATTTAACATAGTTAGCTCCAATATGTTCCATTTTAGCTAGATTAGCTCCAAAATGATCCATTTTACGTACATTAGCTAAAAATGGCATAATTACTTATGTTAGCACAAAAATGATCTATACTTACCTTATTTTCATCCAAGTTGACATAATAAGCTTAGTTGGCTAAAAATGGCATAATTACCTATGTAAGCTCTAAAATAACACAAATAAGGAATAAGAAGAAGAAAAACAAGGAAGAGGAGAAAAAGAAAGAATAGAAGAAGAAAAAGAAGAAAATGAAAGAAAAGAAGAAGAATGAGAAGGAAAAGGGTAAAAACCTTCTTATTATTCTTCTAGTCTTCTTCTTCTTCTAGTCTTCTTCTTCTTCTTCTTCTTCTTCTTCTTCTTCTCTCCAAAATGACCTAAGTTAGCTCTAATTTAGCTCTAATATGCTTAGTTACCTAGGTTAGCTCAATAAAGACCTATACTTAGCTTCTTTATATCAAAAATGGCATAGTATGCTTAGTTCACTCAAAAATGGCATAATTAGATAGGTTAGCTTCATTTTACCTAAGTATGCTTACTTCTTCTTCTAGTCTTTTTCTTCTTCTTCTAGTATTCTTCTTCTAACTTTCTTGTTTCCCATTTTACAGATTTCATTTACTTCACGGAAGCTTGCATGGATGGAGTGCTTCTTTTCCCTTTCTGCTTTTATTTTGTATCGATGAACAATATGGAACTTGTTATATGGATGGAATGGTGTTAGATGAACACTACTGGAATCAGCTACTTTGTCATCTGCCAGCTCTTTGCCGTCAGCTAGCGGACGGCAAAGAAGCTCTTTGCCATCAGCTACCCAAAAGCAGACGACAAAGAAATGGCAGACGGCAAAGAAGCTCTTTGCCGTCCGCAGGCTCTTTGCCGTCTGCTGGCAGTCGGCAAAGAGAGAGGTGGCCCCCACCCCCCGCCCGTTTGGAAAAAACTTAACAGCCCACCTCTTTGCCGTCTGCCAGCAGACGGCAAA
>NC_057798.1:375099943-375342401 GCF_018294505.1 Triticum aestivum | reverse complement strand
TCATAGTTATAAATATGCATGCATTTGCATATTTATAACCTTGATTCTTTCGAATTGTCCAACGCTATCCATGGACAGCCCGAGTATGTGTAGATTGGGTTCGTTTTCCCATATGCTTTGCTCCGGATCCGACGCATATATTTCGTCAGTGCCTCCCCTGTTGTTCTCCGGGTACACATCCTCTCTGTTTATTGCAGAGACGTGTATCAGGAGAACAGCGGGGAGGTGCTGCCGAAATTTTGCGTCGGATCCGGAGCATAGCATGGGAAAATGAACCCAATCTACACATACACGGGTGGGATTAGGACCTATCATTACCTATTAGAGTGTAGGTTGCATGGACGTAATAAAATTGACAAAGTAGATCAACTGATGAATATATACATGGTGAATTACATATATAATTGTTGTGTGTCCAGTAGCTCTGAAAGTCAAGATGAGTGATCGTGCTTGGATGTATACCGGTCACACTGGTCAGAACAAATGGAGCGTTGAATGGTTCACAAAAACTAAGGGGTTTGTGCAAGCCGCATTTGCAAATGGCCAAAAGAAAACCTGGTGCCCCTGTTTCCGGTGCGGCAATTGGGAAAAGAAGACAGAGGCTGAAATGGGCAAACACCTGCAGAAGAGTGGTTTTACGCCCGATTATACGATATGGACATTTCATGGTGAGTCTGCCCAACGTGACCGAGCTGAGGTGGATCGTCGTCGCACCGACGAGCATGGTACCGGGATGGAAAACATGGTGCAAGGCTATGATGATGCTCGGGATTCGGACGAGGAGATGGAGGAATCTGCAAAGGCCTTAAATGAAATGTTGGAGTCTTCGAAACGTCCGCTCCACGAGCACACTGAGCTTTGTCAGTTGGATGCCATCTCACAAGTAATGGCTCTGAAGGCGCAGTTCAACTTGGGCAAAGAATGCTATGACGCAATTATGACAGTATTTGGACGCTTTCTACCCAAAGGCCATGTAATGCCTGCAAACCTGTACCAGTCGGACAAAATCCTCCGTGCACTGAAGATGCCCTATGAGAAGATACATGCCTGTGAGAAAGGATGTGCCTTATTTAGGCTTGACTATGCGGACTTGAACTATTGTCCCATTTGCAAGTCTTCCAGGTATATTGTGGTAGACAACGGTATGGGTGAGAAGACACAGACCAAAATCCCCGTTAGTGTTCTTCGGTATATGCCAATCGTACCAAGACTTCAACGTCTTTTCATGGTCGAAGAGACGGCCAGACAGATGACATGGCACAAAATAGGCAAAAGAACCGAACTAGATGCAGATGGGAATCTGATGATGGTACACACATCAGATGGTGTTGCGTGGAAAAAGTTTGATGAATTACATGCTGACAAAGCGGCAGATCCGAGGCATCCTCGAGTCGGCATCAGCACGGATGGGTTCAATGTGTTTGGTATGACGGCAGCCCAATACAGTTGTTGGCCCGTATTTGTCTTTCCACTCAATCTCCCCCCCGGACAGATTATGCAAAGAAAGAACATTTTCCTAACGTTGATAATTCCAGGACCCAACTATCCGAGCAAAAATATGAATGTGTACATGCAGCCACTTAAGGACGAATTGCAAGAAGCCTGGGATAATGGGTTCAAGACATACGACACCTTTAGCAAACGGAACTTCATAATGCGTGTCTGGTACATGTACTCGACGCATGACTTGCCGGCGTATGCGCTATTCGTTGGCTGGTGTGTGCATGGAAGGTTCCCGTGCCCCCACATGCAAGGGAGCTCTTGAGTTTCGTTGGCTTCAGGCCGGTCGCAAGTTTTCTTGCTTCGACATGCATAGACAGTTCCTGGATCCTCGCCATAAGTTCAGGAAAGACAAGAAGAACTTCATCAGGGGTAGAGTTGTCAAAAACTCTGCACCACCTGCATTGACAGGCCAACAGACCCTGGATCAGTTAAACACTCTCGAGCCAGATCCACAACGTCCAGGGTACTTCAAGGGGTATAATACTAAGCACGCGTGGACTCACAAAACATGCTTATGGGATCTGCCTTACTTCAAAGACCTCCTTTGCCCACACAACATCGACGTGATGCACACTGAGAAGAATATCGCCGAGGCACTTTTTGGTACATTGTTCGGCATAGATGGGAAGTCAAAGGATAATACTAAGGCTAGAGTCGATCTGGAGGCGCTATGTGATAGGCCGTTACAAAACATGAAAGAACCGAAAGGAAAGCAGAACTGGACGAAGCCAAAGGCATGGTTCAATCTTGGAAGGCCAGCTATGAGGGAAATTCTCTTGTGGGTGCAACAGCAGTTGATGTTCCCCGATGGGTATGCAGCGAATCTAAAGAGGGGAGCGAATCTTGATAAACTGAAGATATTTGGTCTCAAGAGTCATGATTGGCACATATGGATTGAGCGGGTAATGCCGGTGATGTTGCGTGGCTTCATCCCTGAGGATGAATGGCTAGTACTGGCAGAACTCAGCTATTTCTTCCGTGTTCTTTGTGCGAAAGAACTATCGCCTGGCGTGCTAGAAGAAATGGAAGAGTTGGCGCCGGAGTTGATCTGCAAGTTAGAGAAGATCTTTCCACCGGGCTTCTTTAATCCAATGCAGCATTTGATTTTGCATCTCCCGACCGAGGCAAGATTGGGGGGGCCCGTGCAAAATCGTTGGTGCTACCCAACTGAGAGGATGCAGAAGACGCTTCGAGAAAAATGTAAAAATAAACGTAGAATTGAAGCATCGATGGCTGAGGCATTCATCACAGAGGAGGCGGCAAACTTCGTAACAGCGCACTACGAAGCCAAAAATCGTCATTTGCATAATCCGAAGCCTCGGTACAATGCTGACGAGCCTAAAAAGGGTGGATCCAACCTCAGCCTATTCAAAGGGAATCTCGCACCAGCTAGTGTTTCACATCCAGTATCTTTGGATAACGAAGAATGGCGGACCATTTCGTTGTATATCTTCAACAACCTGATAGAAGTGCGGCCGTACATCGAGTAAGTTCTCGGTACATTGTTTCGCAACTTCTATTTCCTTTGAACTACTCTTATTCCTGGATATGTCATACAGTCGATACGTCGCCATATTCTCGTATGGAGCGGAGATCCAAAAGGATTCCGTCGAAGAGTATGAGCTTCTCGCAAAGCAAGGAGGTGGCTATCCCGGTTTCATCTCTTGGTTCAAACAAACGGTAATTTCTATTAGACAATTTCATTTCATTCGCTAATTTGTGCATAATGCAACAATCCTTTCATATTAAACTTGTAGGCTAATTCAGAGTCTATGGACGCCGAATTGAGACAAGTCGCTAATGGTTTTGACTATAAGGTCCGTTCATTTGACAAGTACGACATCAACGGGTATCGCTTTCGTACCTATGGCAAAGAGCTATCTATGGCCGACCGAAAGTCAACAAATTGTTGTGTATCTGCTATCGGCGAAGGAGGTACCGAGTATTATGGGAGAGTTGAAGCAATTTATGAACTTCTGTTCTATGGTGAAAACCCACCGAATGTCGTAGTCTTCAAATGTTATTGGTTTCAGCCGAAGGAGACTAGAAGGACTCATGAACATGTAGGGCTAGTTGAAATCAACCAAAGCACTCATTTAGATGTTCCTGATGTCTATATTATGGCTCAACAGGCGACCCAAGTATTCTATCTACCGTGGGCCTGCCAAACTAATCCAAATCTGAAAGGTTGGGATGTCGTTTATGAAGTGCCGCCACGTGCTAGACTTTCTCCCCCAAAGGAAGAGGATTATGAACCTCACATTAACCCAGACACATATGAAGGAGAATTCTTCCAAGAGGCACGTCTTTCCAAAAAGCGTTTCAAGAACCGCTATACTTCACCCCAAAACATTGAAGTAGACAGCGACAATGAATCTGACATCACCCCAGAGGAGGAACAAGAAGAGCCGGAACAAGAAGAGGTTACTGCTGCGGATGACCTGTCAATGCTTGACCGATTACGTCAAGGTGGCCTTGCACATGTTGATGCCAATGAACCCTATGAGCCCGTCATTGATTATAGTGATGATGATGATTATGCATTTATTGATGATACTGATCGAGATTATTAGTAGTGTCAGGTATTACATTTTTTTATGTTGTACTTGATGATGATACACTTAAGTGATACACATATTATTTGAATGACATTACTTGCTAGTCTTAACATTTGAGTGTCATCATGCTAAAGACATTGAATGATCTTTGGTGCAGGTAACTCCAGACAAGCATCGCACGATCCTTCTCCAGCTACCGACACGAGCCACCCCGCTCCTACACCTCCTGGATCTTGGTAAGTTTATCTAGTGTTTTGCTTAACACATGCATAAAGACCTAGACTTAGCTTTATTTCCTCCAATGCTTACCATAATGACCTAGACTTAGCTTCTTCTCCTCCAAAATGACTTAATAAGCTTACTGACCTCCAAAACCATCCATTTTACCTAAGTTAGCTCTAAAACGATCTGTACTTAGCTTACTTATGTCAAAAATTGCATAATTAGCTTAGTTAGCTCATAGACGATCCATTTTACCTAAGTTAGCTCTAAAATGACCCATTTTACCTAGGTTAGCTTATAAATGATCCAGTTCATCCAAGTTAGCTCAAAAATGACCCATTTTACCTAGATTAGCTCCTAAATGATCCATTTTACCTACGTTAGCTTTAAAATGACCCATTTCACCTAGGTTAACTCCAAAATGACCCATCTTACCTAGGTTATCTCATAAACGATCCATTTCAACTAATTTAGCTCATAAACGATCCATTTCACCAAGTTAGCTAAAAAACGATCCATTTCACCTAAATTAGCTCTTAAATGATCCATTTCACCTAAGTTAGCTCAAAAAGATCCATTTCAACTAAATTAGCTCATAAATGATCCATTTCACCTAAGTTAGCTCAAAAACGATCCATTTCAACTAAGTTAGCTCATAAATGATCCATTTCACCTAAGTTAGCTAAAAAACGATCCATTTCACCTTAGTTACCTCAAAAACGATCCATTTGACCTTAGTTAGCTCATAAACGACCCATTTCAACTAAGTTAGCTCATAAATGATCCATTTCACCTTAGCTAGCTCATAAACGACCCATTTCAACTTAGTTAGCTCATATATGATCCATTTCACGTAAGTTAGCTCATAAATGATATACTCTTCTTGTTCTAGTCTTCTTCTTGTTCTACTCTTCTTGTTCTAGTCTTCTTCTTGTTCTACTCTTCTTCTTGTTCTACTCTTCTTGTTCTAACTTTCTTATTTTTCATTTTGCAGATTTCATTCACTTGACGAAAGCTTGCATAGATGGAGTGCTCCTTATCCCTTTCTCTGTTTCTTTTGTATCGTTGAACTATGCATGTATCGTTGGATGAAACTGTTGTAATATATATGGTTGGATGCCTCTATGTTGAACTTGTTATGTATGATGGAACTATGCATGTAATATATATGGTTGGATGATGAAGTTATGTGTTGGATATCTTATATGTTTGCTCTGTAATGGCCTTTTGAAATATATCTATATATGTCATATATATTTGTGATGAAAATTGTTGGATTTAATAAAAAACAGATAAAAGAGCCAATATGCAGGCTCTTTGCCGTCTGCCACCGACGGCAACGGGCTCTTTGCCGTCTGCCGCGGACGGCAAAGAAGACACGTGGCATCTAGCTGTGCTTCCTGGGAGCTGACCCATTTGGTCAGTTTGCCTACAGTGGCAGACGGCAAAGACTTTGCCATCAGTGGTGGACGGCAAAGAACCTGCACTTTGCCATCAGTGGCAGACGGCAAAGAACCTGCCATGTAGTGACGTGTAGATGACATCATGCGGCGGACGGCAAAGACACTAGAAATTTTGCCGTCAGCGGCGGACGGCAAAGGCCTGCCGTTAGCCACTTAACGGACTGACAACGCAATTATTGTCGTCCGCTCTCTTTGCCGTCCGCCGTAGACGGCAAAGGGCCTTTGCCGTCAGCCGCCAGGAAGCAGACGGCAAAGTAGCTGTTTACCGTAGCCTACTTTGCCGGAGCCTTTTGCCGTCCGCGGCTGACGGCAAATGCCTTTGCCGTCCGCCGTTCATGCCTTTGCCGTCCGTCGTGGCAGACGGCAAAGTAGCTGATTCCTGTAGTGACAATGTGAAACTATTGTAATATGTCAGTGTCATAGAGGAACTTTCAATGAAAGCACCAATGTCGGTGTCAAAACCGGCGGATCTCGGGTAGGGGGTCCCGATCTGTGCGTCTTAGGCTGATGGTAACAGGAAGCAAGGGACACGATGTTTACCCAGGTTCGGGCCCTCTCGATGGAGGTAAAACCCTACTTCCTGCTTGATTAATATTGAAGATATGAGTAGTACAAGAGTAGATCTACCACGAGATCGTAGAGGCTAAACCCTAGGAGCTAGCCTATGATGGTATGATTGTAATTGTGGTCGGCCTTCTAAGGACCTACCTCTCCGATTTATATAGACACCAGAGAGGGCTAGGGTTTACACGGAGTCAGTACAAGGAAGGAAATACAACATCCGGATCGCCAAGCTTGTCTTCCACGCAAAGGAGAGTCCCATCCGGACACGGGCCGGAGTCTCGAGTCTTGTATCTTCACGCTCCAATAGTCCGGACGATATATATATAGTCCGGCTGTCCGGATACCCCCTAATCCAGGACTCCCTCAGTAGCCCCTGAACCAGGCTTCAATGACGATGAGTCCAGCGCGCAGTTTTGTCTTTGGCATTGCAAGGCGGGTTCCTTCTCCAAATAGTACAAAGTAATTATCGAACACTCAGACCGTGTCCGGATCTGCAAGATGATCTTCACATACCATTGTAGGGAACATAACATAAATCCGTTCTGCTGGTAATCTTTGTACATTGTGCCCTTGCATCGTGGCCTGGTCCAACACGAACCGGCGTTTCTCGCCCCACCTCGACTCGCGTTGTGAGGCGGTTTTATTGGCACGTCCTGCCAAAGCAGAGATCGTGTTCCTCTTATTACGGGATTTTCCATCAATATGGGCGTGCGTAACCCCACGACGACCGTTGGTATGACTCCGTGTGTTTTTTAGATAAGTCTCAAGCGGTCACGCTGAGGACTCTTGATATTCACCCCCTTTATAAAGGGATCGAGGCCTATGCCTCTTTTCCACCTCCCTTGCACCTTCTCGCACCTCAAGCTCCAACACCTGAGACCTAAGCTCCAACACCCCAGATCCTCCAATATGTCCGGATCCAACCCTAAAGGCTGGTGGGTGGCCTCCTCGATCCAAGAGGAGGACATTACGAGGCTTAGGGAGGTCGGATACCTGACCGCCGATATCCAGCACAGGCTTCCTGCTCCAGGGCAGGTTATCCCTACACCGGAGCCCAATGAGAGCGTTGTGTTTGTCCCTCACTTCCTCCACGGCCTGGGCCTCACCCTCGACCCCTTTGTGAGGGGGCTCGTGTTCTATTATGGGTTGGATTTTCATGATCTGGCTCTGGACGCTATCCTCCATATCTCGTCGTTCATTATTGTGTGCGAGGCTTTTCTCCACGTCACCCCACACTTTGGCTTATGGCTCAAGAAATTCAATGTGAAGCCAAAGATGATCGAGAGGCGACATGCGGAGTGCGGAGGTGCCATAATAAGCAGGAACGCCGATGCCCCATGGCCAGAGGGTTCTTTCCCAGAAGTATTCGATGTATGGCAATGGAGGTGGTTTTATGTTACGGCTCCCAGAGGCACAAAGTGGGTAGCCGCCCCCGAGTTCCGCTCGGGCCCTCCATCACAGTTGGCGTCTTGGACCGACGTAGGACGGAATTGGGGGCCCGCTGGCGATGTACCAGTACTGCAGAATCGCATCCGGGAGCTTCTTGAGAGGGACATAAATCTTGTCAGCATAATTCAAGTGATGCTAATCCGATGGATGTTGCTGTGCAAACGTCAGCCTCTCCGGATGTGGGAGTTCAATCCGGAGGGTCCGCGGACTATTAAGCACTTCTTTGGCCTGAAGCTCGAAGGGATGTGTAAATTATTCTTCGGACCACAAGTAAAGTGTCCGGACACCACCGAGGATGCGGGCCTAAGCTGCAATCGCCTAGATACCCAAGTAAGTAACCTTAAAGCCGGACACTTTGTTTATATTTGTCATAACCATTATTCTGAAAACCCTCCATGGCCAGGAATGGCTCAATAAGGCGGAGAGAATCAGGTGTCCGGTGCGACTTCCTGAAGGCTTGCCTGGTCCAACCGTTGCCAAGATGCTTGGCCGGGTGCTCAGCGAAATGCCCTCAGGGAAAGGCGAAGGAAAGGGCAGTGAAGGCGAACTTCACACACTACGCATCCAAACCGGGGGAATTTTTACCTCCCCTAAGGAGGATAGTCGGGAAGGGGAGGCTAAAGCCTCCTCCCCGCGCGAGAAGAAGAGGGCCGCCTCCGAGGACTTGGAGACGGAGATGCCCAAGCAAGGGAAGAAGGTATCACCAGGGGGCTCTGCCACGACGGACACCCTCACTGCGTCGTGCCCACCAACGGGCCAGCCCTCCACCGAGCTGTAAGTTAATCATTAATTCGAAGGTACAGTGTTTCTCCGAGATCCCTAACCAGGATTCGTCTTTTGCAGTCCGGCTAGCAGGTCTTCTCAACAGAATTTGTCTTCGGGGGATCTTCCTCCGGAGATGATGGAGAGCGAGACCCCACCCACCTCTTTGCCTCATGAAGCGGGCGACACTGAGGTGTCATCACGGAGGAGTCCGGTTCTGTCGAAGCCGGAAGCTAATACGTCAGCCGCCCTGAGCACGGAGCATTTGGCTCCCACGGGGGGCGATGAGAAGGGTCCGGCACAGTTCGATGTCCGGACGGACGTACTGACAGGTCTTCTGGGGCGAGCTGCGCTCTCGGAGGAGCACCGCTCATTAATGAGCACGGTGCTTAAGAAGATTGCATCTGCTACAAGCGGTTTGAATGAGACATTTACGAGTCTGCTCAGAGGCTTTGAGGTATGTAGTAAAAAATGCACTATTTTTTGGCTGTGAGGCACGCGCTAGGTGTGCTCCATATGGATAGTATCCCCTGAGACTCTGGTTGCCCGCCATAGGCAGCAAACGGGGGATCATATAGTAATGGATGTGTTGTACTTGTGCGCAGGTATCTAAGGATCCGGCAGTCGACCAGTCTATTGAAGTTGTTGAACTAAGGAGGCAGATCGGATCTATCGATGCCGATATCACGCTGGTGAACAAGTGGCTGGACGAGTCACAGGGTATGTGCTCTGCTTCCCTTATTATGTTGTATAGGAAAATGTGAGAGGGGCATAATATTAATGCAATGTGTTTGTACTTCAGATGGTGCTGCTGCCGTGGAGGCCCTGAGGGCGGAACTTGCTCAGGCCAAGGAACAAGCTCGAGCTAGCAATGCGGCTGCCCTAAAGGCGGCCGAAGAATTGAGAGCCGAACAGGCTGCTCATTGCCGAAGCGAGGAAAAGATAGCCGAAATGGCTGTGGAGTTGAAAAATGCCGTCGACCGGTATGTACTCCTTGAAAAGGAGAATAAGGCTAGCTCGGCCGAGCTGGACAAGGCACTTAATGCCACCAAGGAGATGCAGACCGAGATCCGGGGTATGTGGGAGGAGCTCCAACAGGTCGACAAAATCATGGCTGGGGGCTCCTACTTACTGCGGATGAAGTTTTTGGATTCGAAGTATGCTCCCCTGGATGGACCTGGAGTCCTGCAGACGCATATGTGGACTTGGCAAATAGTACAGCTGACACTGCCAAGTTCTTCGAGGATCAAGGTGATAAGGAAGTGGAGAAGCTTTTCTGGTCGCAATTCAATGCTCCCACTCACCCGCTGCCGTTAAATGAGAAGGTGGCTGCAGTGGCGGAGCTTCACAGGCTGTCCGGGCTTGCAATGCGGTCTGTAATAGACCATCTTTGGTCGAAGGGGCCTAAACCGGACAGTTACTTTGGTTTGGTGCAACAATTCCTTTGGGCCGTGTCTCGGATCGACGCCATGAGGAGGTCGGCATGCATAGAGGGTGCACGAATGGCTCTTGCCCGCGTTAAAGCCTATTGGACGGATATGGAGGCCACCATTATAGCGACCCCAGGATCCGGCGGGAGGCCAATATCCGGCCGATCACTACTTGGCGCAGGTCACAGAAGGTGCCCGCCTAATAGAGGTGCAGTGCTCGAAGAATGTCTTGTTCGAGTGATAAATCGGATCATTGTAAAAACAATGTTTATTTTGATTATGATGCTATATTTATACTTTTTGCCTGAAAATATGATTGTGTCCCCTGTGCGGCCGTTTATATATATATATATATATATATATATATATATATATATATATATATATATATATATATATATATAAGTAATCCAAAAGTTAGCAGTCGTTGGCTTCAGCCCCCATGCATACAATGCGAGGGTGTTCGCAAAAAATATGCTTAATCACACTTGATCCAGCGTCTTGGTCCATTAAGGAGGTGATCGCACGTTGAACTAGGCAACCGGACTATATAGCTGTAACACTTTCGCTTAGCCATGTGAGTCTAATGGTGGGGCTACTATGTAGCCCCTGGTACCTTCGCGTGCATCCGAATACGGGCGCGTATGTACATGGCCGGGAAACGGCCCTTCGTTAATGCGGAGGAATCCTAAAGATTCTGGTGAGTCTTCGAGTGGTTGAACAGTCTCTCGCTGTATCATGACAGTCAGTTTTCGGCTTTCTCTACTGAGGTGCTCATCCGAATAACCAGGGCACAATCGCAGTAGTTCTCCTTTGGCCGCCTTAGCCAATAATAACGGAACATAAGGCGGCAAACCCAGGAGCTGGGCAAACCCAACATTTGACCAAAGACATGATTCGGAGCTGATGCATATAAGGCCAAACTCGTGACGCCGAACACTCCCGAAGATATTCGGTCTTTGTAAAAGAAAATAGGCTAAAGAAAGCCTATTATAAACCCTATATTTCCAGGTACGTGCGTTTAATCTGTCGTGGCGAAATGCCAATAACGGCAGTATCCTATGGAACCCATGGGATGGTTAAACAACAAGAGGGAGTAGAAAAGGTTTACACAGGGGCTTAATCTAAAAAGAAACCTGTTGAACGGGGCCCTGCTGCACGTCTGTGCCTTTGTCTCCGTTGTGCCGTATCCTGGAAGGGTATTGCGCGTCTATGAAAAAAAGAAAACTCGTAGGAGAGTACAACGTAAGTATGCGATGGATAATAAAAGTGTAAGATGTTGGCCTGCCAATAAGGTTGAGCTAAGTGTGGGGCTTTATTAAATATTTATAGCCCCCGGTGTCTTCTATGTGATTACATATACGGTGCCCTGGTTCAGTTTTATTCGGGCTACCGAACTCATCTAACTGTGCCTGTGGTCTTAATGACCAGTCATGTTTTTTGATATTGGAGGCCGATTACAGTTCGGCCGCTAGGGCCGTCACGTGTTCCTCTGCGCGTGAAGAGCGCTCTGTAATTCCGTTAACGGTGATGACGCCACGTGGACCGGGCATCTTGAGTGTAAGGTAGCCATATTGCTGTAATGCATTGAAGCGGGCGAAGGTCGTTCTTCCAAGCAATGCATGATAGCCGCTTTGGAAGGGTGCGATGGTGAAGAGTAGTTCTTCGCTTCTGGAGTTGCCCGGGGAGCCAAATGTTACTTCCAGCACGACGGAGCCCCTGCCGTAGGCTTGAACGCCTGGTATCCCCCCTTCAAAGGTGGTGTTGCTTTGGCTAATTCTGGATGGGTTTATCCCCATCCCGCGGACAGTGTCCTCGTATATTAAATTGAGACTACTGCCGCCATCCATGAGGACATGAGTAAGACGGTATCCGTCGATTATTGGGTCAAGCACCAAGGCCTCTGATCCTCCGCACCGAATACTAGTTCGGCCATCAATGTGATTGAAGGTGATCGGATAAGACATCCAGTGCGTGTCTCTATGCGCGCGTTCGTGCCTTCTCGTGGATGTGTGAGTCGCGTGGATCATGTTTACTGTCTTAACCTCTGGCGGGAATTTTTCTGTACCCTAGTGTTCGGCTGGCGAAGTTCATCCTCGTCTTCACTTGGTGTTTCCCTCCCCTTGTGTTCGGCATTTAATTTGCCGGCCTGCTTGAAGACCCAACACTCTTTGTGTGTGTGGTTTGCAGGTTTGTCAGGGGTGCCATGAATTTGGCATAGTCTGTCTAGGACTCTGTTCAGACCGGGCGGTCCCTCTTTACTGCCTTTAAATGGCTACTTTTGCTGATCGGGTCGAGAGCCCCCGAATCCGGCGTTTACCGTTGAGTTGTCCGAGCTCTCTTCCTTGTTTTGGCGTTTGTGTTTATTACGCCATGGCTTCCCGGTGCCATCCCTTGTTTCGGATGTGCTGGGGTCGCTGGTGCCTTTACGGGCTAGCCAGCTATCTTCACCCACGCAAAAGCGGGTCATAAGGCTTGTTAAGGCTGCCATTGTCCTTGGCTTTTCTTGGCCGAGGTGTCTGGCGAGCCACTCGACGCGGATGCTGTGTTTGAATGCCGCTAAGGCTTCGGCGTCCGGACAATCGACAATTTGATTCTTCTTAGTGAGGAATCTGTTCCAAAGCTTGCGGGCGGACTCTCCGGGCTGTTGGATTATGTGGCTTAAGTCGTCCGCATCCGAAGGCCGGACATAAGTCCCTTGAAAATTGGCCCTGAAAGCGTCCTCGAGTTCCTCCCAACTCCCAATTGAATTTTTGGGGAGGCTTTTGGACCAGTGTCGAGTTGGTCCCTTCAACTTGAGGGGAAGATATTTGATGGCGTGGAGGTCATCCCCACGAGCCATGTGGATATGCAGGATAAAATCCTCGATCCAGACCCCTGGGTCTGTCGTTCCGTCGTATGCCTCTATGTTCACAGGTTTAATACCTTGTGGGAATTCATGGTCCAGTACTTCTTCGGTGAAGCACAGGGGGTGAGCAGCCCCTCTATATCTGGACGCGTTGAGGCATGGAGTCAGCTGTTGTTTCGTCCGGTGTTTATTTCGAACTGGTATTTGGCTTGTATGATCATTTTGGTGACCATAGTCCCTCGCCGGGGTGTGTCCTTTAGATCCGTAGATGGACCTGGCCGCGCTGGATTTCTTATCCAGATGCTCACGTAGATCGTGCGCGGTGTCAGTAGCCGTTCTGTTGCAGTTATGGAGCGGTATGTTGGGCCTCCTGGTCGTATTAGTCTTTGGTGGAACGGCCTCGTCATCGAATTCTGGCAGTAGCTTGTGTTTTGGATAGCTCTTTGTATGGCGATCGTCGCCATATCTTTCTTCAGTGTCTAGCACTTTATTCCATTTGTGATTGAGCGTTTCCTGTGCGGCTTTGAGCCGTTGCTTCTGCTTCTTTAGAATTCTCGCTGTGGCCATAAGCTTTCTGTGGAGGTTATCTCGTTCCTCGCGTTCTTCCGGAATGATGAATGCATCATCGTCCGGACTGTGTTCTTGTCCTGGGGAGGTTTGATGAACTCATCCCTTTGGATCATTGTGATCAGGCGTCTGCTTCGAACTTGGTTCGGCGTGACCTGGCTCGTCCTGCTCCATCGCTGGGTCCATGTGGTCGTTATTGCCTTCAGAGTTTACTGGTATGTCGATCCTTCTTGCGCTCTTGTCGCTATTTTTACTGTTGCTGGACTTTGAGCGGCATCTGCGCCGCCGTTTTGGCTTTTGCCCGGGGTTTTTATCTTCCGGATTGCCGGCGTCGTCCTCCTTGGGCGTATCCACCATGTATATATCATGTGACGAGGTAGTAGTCCGGTGCCCTAGAGATTCTGAATCTTCTCCTGCATCGTCGTCCATACCGTCGATGCCTTCGGAGTCGAAGTCAAGCACGTCGGTTAAATCATCAACTGTGGCAATGAAGTGGGTGGTGGGTGGGCAACGAATTCCTTCGTCGTCCGTTTCCCACTCGAGCCGGACATAGTTCGGCCGAGAGCCTCCTGACAAAGAGAGAGACTTTAATGAGTTCAGCACGCCGCCAAAGGGAGAGTGCTGGAAGATATCCGCCGCAGTAAACTCCATTACCGGAGCGCAACCTGGCTCGGCTGGCTCGAGAGTGCGCGGACTGGAACCAACAACCGGATACGAGTCCGGGGGTCCGGAATCACAGGCTTCCACAGAGGTGAGACCTGTGTTCGGCTCCACCGCCGATGAGTGTGCGGCCTGCGGGGCGGGGTCCACCCCTCCGCCCTTAGGCAACGCAGTCTGCTCCGGATTTAGGTCCGGGGCTATTGTAGGGGTGATATGCCGAGCATCGTCCGACATCAGGTCTAAGCCGTGCTCATCGTGACTGTTCGGTGCTCCTAGCACAGGCCCAAATCCATCGAAGATCAAGTCTCCGCGAATATCAGCCATGTAGTTCAAATTTTCGAACCTGACCTGGTGGCCAGAGGCGTAGCTGTCGATCTGCTCCAGATGGCCAAGCGAATTTACCCGCAGTGCGAAGCCGCCGAACATGAAGATCTGTCTGGGGAGAAAGGTCCCCCCCTGGATCGTGTTGTTGACGATCGAAGGCGCCATCAAGTCTTGCAGCGACGACACAGAGGAACTCTCAATGAAAGCACCAATGTCAGTGTCAAAACCGGCGGATCTCGGGTAGGGGGTCCTGATCTGTGCGTCTTAGGCTGATGGTAACAGGAAGCAAGGGACACAATGTTTACCCAGGTTTGGGCTCTCTCGATGGAGGTAAAATCCTACTTCCTGCTTGATTAATATTGAAGATATGAGTACTACAAGAGTAGATGTACCACGAGATCGTAGAGGCTAAACCCTAGGAGCTAGCCTATGATGGTATGATTGTAATTGTGATCGGCCTTCTAAGGACCTACCTCTCCGGTTTATATAGACACCGGAGAGGGCTAGGGTTTACACGGAGTCGGTTACAAGGAAGGAAATACAACATCCGGATTGCCAAGCTTGTCTTCCACGCAAAGGAGAGTCCCATCCGGACACAGACCGGAGTCTCGAATCTTGTATCTTCACGCTCCAATAGTCCGGACGATATATATATATATATATATATATATATATATATATATATATATATATATATAGTCCGGCTGTCCAGATACCCCCTAATCCAGGACTCCCTCAGCAGCTACCTGTGTAACCTGGGGCTGGCCTATTTGATTACTTTGTCGTCCACTAGCTGACGGCAAAGCGCACCGCTAACCCCCTAACGGCCATAAGGTGGCACGTGTGCCGTCCAAGTCCTTTGCCGTGGGATGGAGGATGGCAAAGACCATACCATCTTTGCCGGACCTGTTGCCGTTTGCTGACGGACGGCAAAGGCCTTTGCCATACGCTAGGCATGCCTTTGCCGTCAGCCATGGCGGATGACAAAGTGCCTGATTCCTGTAGTGTATCTTTGGTGGGACCTTCGAGCTCCTCTCGGATAGGATCGCATATTGGGCGTTACACTTTACTCAATTCAACATGACCACTAGACTGAGGATGATAAGGTGATGCAATTCTATGGTTGACATCATATTTAGCAAGAAGTTTACGGAATGCACCATGAATAAAATGTGAATCACCATCGGTCATTAAATATCTATGGACTCCAAACCTCGGGAAAATAATTTCTTTAAGCATTTTAGTAGAAGTGTTGTGATCAGCGCTACTACTTGAAATAGCTTCTACTCCCTCCGTCCGGGTTTATTAGGCCTAAAGACAACTTCTCTTAGACCAAGACACATAGTAATTTGCTCACATTAATTATTCCATTCCACTCCCAATGCACTCTCTCACATGTATGCAGCCAATGAAAAAGCACACATGAAGTGTATTAACTTTTCAGCCATGGCAACAACAATAGCTTTCAATACAACCAATGAAATGGTTGCATGCATGCACCTTTCCAATGCGGGGCCTTATAAAAGGGGACATGCTTGTGATGCTGAGAGGCCTAATAAACCTGGACGAAGGGAGTACCCACTTAGTAACATAATCAACAACAACTAGAATATGTGTATTTAAACCAATAAAAAGGCTAGGCAACTCGCATGCAGGAGGCTCCCCCGATTTTGAGCTTCGTTGGCCGTTTGATCTCGGTCAAAACTCGTTCTGGATGTTGGATCTGGACATTGGATCTGTGCTATTAATTTTTACCGCACAGTTATTTTTTCGCGTCCATGACTGGTGGGCTTGTCCGTGCTTTCTATTTGTTGGGTGAAGTGTTGGCGGGTGCAAATGAGCGTAACCTCATGCGCCATGTGTCTTCCTCCGCACCGAACC
This sequence comes from Triticum aestivum, assembly GCF_018294505.1. Lineage (NCBI taxonomy): Eukaryota > Viridiplantae > Streptophyta > Magnoliopsida > Poales > Poaceae > Triticum > Triticum aestivum. The sequence continues at coordinate 375,326,170 of NC_057798.1, read as the reverse complement.
CTAAACCCCACCCCAATCCCTCCAGTCGCCGCTGCCCCCGCCCACATCTCTCCTCCATTCCCCTCCTCTCTCTCTCTCTCCTATCCTCCCTCCTCGTCCGCGCGCGCATCACCTAGCGCTCGTGCGCTCGCCTCCCGGACCAGCCTGCCGCCGCGCCGCTGGGGCTTGTCCGCCACAGATTTCCTCGGGGAAGGAGCAACGACGGGAGTAGGCTCCAGGCGCACCTCCCGGACCAGCCCGCCGCCGCGCCGCTGTGGCTCGTCCGCAGCGGATCTCCACGGGGAAGGAGCAGCGACGGGGGTAGGCTCCAGGCGGCGCGCACTTCATGGGGTGGCAAGGAACAAGGAGGTGACGGGGTCGGGTCTGGCCGTGGTAGGTCGGAGCTCGAGCCCGAGGCCGTCATGGTGAAGGTAAAAAAATAGAGACTGGATGGAGATGCTCAAGGCGGAGGACCGCCCGTCGGCAAGCTCGAGCTGGAGATGGTGAGATCCCTTTCCCCATCTCTATTCTCTCAGTTTCATCCTCTCCAAACCTTCATTTGTCGCTCTCTCCCTCGGCACAATTAGCGTCACCGGCCATTGGATGGGTTGGAGCACGAGGCAGCGCTCCCGTCGCTATGCGGTGGAGCTGCGCAGGAGGGTGAGGAGGTTGGCGACAGGGAACCGGGCCGGGGAGGAGGCAAGGTATGTGCTATCCTGTGTTTTTCTCTTTGCATTTTTCTCCTACTGTGCATTTGTTTCTGTTCATTGTTGGAGTGGATTCATGGCAACAAACTTTCTCTAAATAATAAGTGCAAAGATATGTATATTAACAAATGGATGAGAGCTGTTTAGAGAAAGATTTGAGCCATACATGCGACAGGTTCTGAGAGTATGTAAAAGTAATTGGAATATTTTCAATTGCAAATCATTCCCTAATATTATGGTTAATTAGTTATTTCTGGTTTTTGTCCACTGACACTCATTTCGGATGTAGTATGAGCGGGTGCGTCAGGAAGCAGCTCTGAATATGGTTCCCGTAGATGAAGATGCCTTTCTGTTGGATTTGCTTTTCTTGTTTAAGCAATCATTCAGGTTATCGAAACACTCGTGTGCCTCTTTTCTTCAGTCATTACTAATGATGAGTGTCGTGTGTCTGATTTGAGGAAAATGGTTTAGAGTAATTACTTGTGGGAGGATCGCTGGGTGGTAGCTGAGTGATAGGGTTCAGATTAGGGTTTACGAGTATGAAGTAGATGTGATAGATTGTAACTCTTCTCATTTGATTAATTCATCTCAAGAGGTCCTCTTTATATATAGAGGCCTAACAATTCAAAAACTAATACGTACCTATAATCATCCTTACATGCATACATGCATGCGTCGCTCTGGAGCCAAAAACTAAATACGAGTATGCAGGTTGCAGTCCCTTGTTCTACATATAACTTGCCAACTCTACTAATTCATGTATCAGTATATGCATATATGTAGTCCATTCCTAGCGCATGTGTTCGGAAGACTGGATGCTTGTACTTACTCGAAATTTTCTTTTAATAAAAAGTTCATTGGAAGAGATTGCAAAGTTTAACAAGCATGTCCCTTTTACATCTATTCACAGTGTGTCTTCTATTGGTTTCACCACATTTTTAGGTTCACATTTTTTACAGGTTGCGTATAGTATAGGAGGCATTGGTGATGAAACATGAATGTCCATTGATCTTGTCCGCTCCTGATCTCAGTAGACCTGTGTGATGTGCTCTTGATCCTTTCTCTCTTTTCTCGTTAAAAGAATCTCAGACTGAGGAGAGCATGTTCTTTAATTAGGTTGCAATCGTGAAACTTCTTTTGGTTTTTCTTATTGTACAATACGAAGCTTCCAAGTTGTTTGGTCCTGGAAATAAGTTACCAAATTTCTGTGTGCCGTGAGCTGGGAGCCGGGGTCATCCCTCTCACCACCAGTCGAACATACTACTTCAGCCACCATGTCGAGCGATATAAAAGTGTTCTCTATTTCATAGAGCAACAACACAAGATTGTGCCTCCTCTTGCTCCTGGTGCATGTTGCTGCGCTCCTTTCTCCTCTGATTTGACTTGCTTTACATTGTGTGAAGTTGTTTACTTTCAACTTTACAAAGCTATATCAAGTTCGCAACTGTACTTGGCTACACCTGTAACATAATGCATTTCTCTTCCAGTTTATCGAATATATTTTTAAGGATTGAATGTTCTATCTGGTACTGTCCTATCACACATTTAACTATCTTAATTTGTTCACAAACCTCCTTCTGTAGTTACGATTTCTTTGTACAACACGTACTAATTATTGGTCTTATTCTTAAATCTTATTTCACGTTATTCAGCTGCAGGCTGGGTTAAGATTGTTTTTGTGCCAGAAACAGACTAGGCAATGCTCTAACTTGGCAGCAAAAATTGTCTAAATTTCATAAATAAGGTCGTGGAATATCTTTGAATAAGTTCATTTGAATATCTTGAGTTGACCTGTATGGGTTGCTTCTGTGCACACTTTCTTTGATATGAATTTCTAGGAGAGAAATTATTTCATGGTAATGATGTATTATCAATATTTACTCTGTTCTTAGGCCTATAGGTTTCTTTTTGTGGGATGCAATTACGGTACCATGTGAATATGATCCTTGAGTCGCATATTATTGCCCTTTTGGACATAGACATGTGCCATGTAGTATAACATTTATAAAGAATGTCTTGGAAATTGTAAGTAGATGATTACGGTTACCCTGTAATTTGAGGAGTAAGATATATATGGTGATAGAATCTAGAGATACTTGTTAATCTATAACAATGAGATCCAGTCACGTGAAATATGTTTTATTCATAGAAACAGGGAATCAATCTGGCTGAAAGTAGTCATCTTATGGCGTGGCATGAAGAGGTAGTTCACAAACCTCTGTTAGGTGCTCCATCCTTTGTCACTCTGGTTTGATTTCCTAATATCTGGCTTCTCTGAACAGATGTGTGCAGATCTGAGAAAGAAGAGGAATAATCCAGCAGAAGAATTTGGTGAATAAGAACAAGTTGGCATTTCTCTCTTGTGAACACAGTCGTGCCTGCCTTTGGATTTTATTATTTGTGCTAATGCAAACATGAATTCTCTATAGTTGTTTGCGCAGCACCGCTAATTACTCAATCTGCAATACATGATTATTTCTGTGAGAAGTTTAGTGCATGAATTAGCATTCTGTGAAGTCTGTCTAAGCTCTTGTCTTTAGGCCTAGATAGATTTCTCAATATCATTTTGGGATTGTTTGAACACTGAACAACATTGCCAGGTCAACCATTTCTCATGTCTTTGTCATATATATAGGTATTGTGGTGTCTCAATTTTGTCGCCAACCTCTTTCACCGGCCCGTAAACTATCTGTCTCGAGGTTTCCCCATCTGTATTTGGGTTTCGAAAAACAAATAACTGTTTTTGGACTTATTTTCGCATCAGCTACTTTGTAGGTATTATGTGCGTTGTCAGGGATCTGATATCATGTAGTTCCAGGGATTTCAGAAGGCCTGGTCTGCCCATTGTTCTTGCCATGTGTTACTTTTTCTCATTACTGTGATCATCAGTTCTCTTGACATCTGTTGTTCTTGCTTTATGGTTGTCTTCCCAGTGCACTTTTATTAGTTCTAACATATTAATTTTAATATGCTTGATTGACCATATTATATATTTCACTTCACCGGGATGGTTGCTGGAAGTGTTGGTTAAAGTATTTTGGTTATAACATTAGGTCTCTAATTATCAAGTTTATACAGTTGAATCTTCTTGATTGACTATTTTGTAGCCTGCTCTTAGTTAGTACAGATGGTTTTTTGCCTTGGCATTACTACCGCTATGTACAGATGGTTACTGAAAGAAGGATTCAAGCAGCATACCTACACTTGACAAATGCTTTAACCGCAAGAACTGATGTTATTTTATTTTGCTTTTCTGCAATGATGGTAGTTCTCATTTGATTCTAGAACCCGCAAAGGAAGGGTAGAGATTTCCATTGTTGTTGAATTGGTGGGATTGTCACCAAGTTAGTGTTGCAGATTGTTTCTGTTTTAGAGCAAGAAGCCAAATCATGTTGTTCATTGTAAATCTTGAAAAACTTGTTTACTGTCACGTCTATATCTATTATAAACTTTCGTTCCTGGTGTGGTACTTACCAATCTTGGTTCGCCCTTCCATTGCAGGAGACCAATATTTCTTTGTTTCTTCAAAAGAAAATCTCATTCCATGTTTGCACTTCTATTATAGTAGAACATGCCATAAACATGGCGCTGGGCATTATTTGTCCAGTTCCCTTCAAAAAGAAGAGATGACTATAGAGAGTGGCTGCATCACTGAAGAGATGACAAACGTTGTGCAAGGCATTGTTTGTTTAGCTCTTTTCAAAAATTAAGAAGTTACAATGCATGTGACAGATAAAGAGGTTGTAGGTTGTGAAGGACAAAATTCTATGGATCCAGAGGAGTGGGAGGGGAGAGTTTACCAACATGTACAAGACAAGCGTGAAGCGGGACTTTGGATTAATTGCTAACATAGCAAAATTTTGTAGATAGAATGCCCGCATTTTGAAAACTCTATTGCATAGTTTGTGGCTATGTTTATTTCAATTTTCATTAGTAAAAGGATCCTTATTATTGTCAAATTTTCAAGTATTTATTTTCAAATAACTCTTGGCTTGAATTGAGACTTTGCATCATTCGGCGCAACAGGTAATGTTATTATACATCTTATTGTAGACAACAAACCACCCATTCTTATTATAGACAGCAAGCCTTCATTATATTTTTATTAAGGTGGGTTAATTTGTTACCTTATTTGCTTGCCTACAATTAAACCAACTAAATCATGGATTTTCTTTTCATTGTGTACATGGACTCAGCGGGTCTTTCCGCCATTTGGCACAACGGGGGGCATATGGACCTCTCACATGCTTATGCATCCAGAAGCACAACACCAAGAGATTTCTTTTTCTCGCGCAAATGTAAAATAAAACTTTGGTGCAAACAGTGTTAAAAAAATATATCCTTAATTGGTCTTTACATCTTGTACATGAAAACTCGGAATTCTCATCGTGATAACCATATTTTCGGCTAAAACAATGCTTTCTTAGCTGGTTTGTACATGTTATACAAATACACTTTTATTTCAAACTCGGATTTCACAACGATAAACATATTTTCAATATGGCCTGGTTTAAAATAGGCTTTCTACTACCAATGTCTGCAAAATGAAATTATTTTCATCGACAACATGGCTTTAGCGGGTCTCTGCGCCATTTGGCGCAACGGGTCAACTAGTACCCATTAGAGGAAGGAAAAGGTCCCATATAATTAAATCCCCAACCATCAAATGGTTCAATAACAAGAGAGTACTTCATAGGCATTTCCTGACGTCTATTAATATTAAGAATTCCTTGACATCCATCACAAGAAAGGACATACTTACATGCATCTCTGAAGAGAGTAGGCCAATAAAAACCAGACTGTAATACCTTATGTGCAGTTCTGCCTCTAGCATGGTGTCTTCCGTATGCCTCGGAGTGACACTTCCATAGGATTGTTCCTGTTCATGCTCAGGTACACAACGTCAAACACCATCTACTCCTTGTTTATATAGATGTGGATCATGCCAAAAGTAATGTCTTAAATCAAATAAGAACTTTTTCTTTTGTTGGCATGTGAAACTAGGTGGTATATATTTAGCAACAATGTAATCAGCATAGTCTGCATACCAAGGAGTATCACAAGAAGCATTTATAACAGCTAATTGTTCATCAGGAAAACTATCATCAATAGAAAATGGGTTATCAAGAACATTTTCCATTCTAGACAAATTATCAGCTACGGGATTCTCATCAGGAAAACTATCATCAATATGAAAATCTTCTTGTAGCAAAAGAACCCACCTCATTAATCTAGGTTTAGCGTCTTTCTTTTCCATAAGATATTTAATAGCAACTTGATCAGTGTGAATAATTACTTTAGAATCAACAATATAAGATCTGAATTTATCACATGCAAACACAACTGCTAAAAATTCTTTTTCAGTAGTAGCATAATTTCTTTCAGCACTGTCTAGAGTTTTACTAGCATAATGGATAACATTCAATTTCTTATCAACTCTTTGTTCTAGAATAGGACCAAAAACATAGTCACTAGCATCACACATAATTTCAAAAGACAAGTCAAATCAGGTGGTTGAACAATGGTGCAGAAATTAAGGCTTTCTTAAGTATTTGAAAGGCTTCTACACATCATCATAAAAAACAAATGTAGCATCTTTTTGCAAAAGATTAGTAAGAGGCCTATAATTTTAGGGAAGTCTTTAATGAACCTTCTATAGAAACTAACATGACCAAGGAAACTTCTTATACCTTTAATATCTTTAGGACATGGCATTTTCTCTATTGCATCAACTTTAGTTTTATCCACCTCAATACCTCTTTTAGAGATTTTATGCCCCAGTAATATACCTTCATTCACCATAAAGCGGCACTTTTCCCAATTCAAGACAAGATTAGTTTCTTCACATCTCTGCAAAACTTGATCAATGTTGCTTAAAGAATCATCAAAAGAAGTCCCATAAATGGAAAAATAATCCATGAATACCTCAACAATCTTTTGACAAAAATGAAAGGATATAGCAATCATACATCTTTGAATGGTAGCTAGTGCATTACATAAACCAAAAGGTATTCATCTATAAGCATAAGTTCCAAAGGGAAAAGTAAAGGTAGTTTTCTCTTGATCTTCTTTTGATACAAGTAGTTGAGAAAAACCATAATAACCATCTAGAAAGTAGAAGTGTGTATGTTTAGACAATCTTTCTAACATTTGAACAATAAAAGGCAAGGGGTAATGATCTTTTCTAGTAGCTTTATTTAATTTCCTGAAATCAATTACCACCCTATAACCTGTTACAATTTTTTGTGGAATAAGTTCATTTTTATCATTAGGAACAACGGTAATGCCTCCTTTCTTAGTTACACAATGAACATGACTTACCCATCGATTATAAGCTATAGGATAAATTATACCTGCTTCCAAAGCTTTAATATTTTAGTTCTTACCACATCCTTCATCTTAGGATTCAACCGTCATTGATGATCAACAACTGGCTTAACATCAGGCTCCATATTAATCTTGTGCTGACATACAGTGGGACTAGTGCCCTTAAGATCATAAGAGTATATCCAATAGCAGCACGGTGCATCCTCAGAGTTTTAAGCAACCTCTTTTCTTCATGCTCTGAAAGGTTAGCATTGATAATAACATGATATATTTTCTTTTCGTCGAGATAATCATATTTTAGTGTATCAGGTAGTTTCTTAAATTCAAACATAGGATCACTCTTAGGTGGAAGAGGGTCCCAAAGAATTTCAACAAGTAATATATGCTTAAGGACATGTACTTGTTTGAAGAATATATCATCTATTTCATTCCTTTCATTCATATGCATATCATTTTCATGGTCTAGCAAATATTGTTCTAAAGGATTGGTAGAAAGAACAACAATAGAAGCAGGACGAATAATTTCATCTTTACTAGACAATTCCTTCTCATGTGGTTGTCTATGAAAATTAGAGAAATTGAACTCATGAGATACATGATGTCTACTACAGAAGCGACACAACACACTCTCTCATGTTCGCTCTTGCGACCACCCCACCCACCACATCCACCTACCACCGCCACCACTGCTATCGGCGAGCCCCCCCGCCGCCACCGACACGGTCATCTTGCCTCAGGGGAAGCCTCGTCGCTTCTCCGCGCTGTCGACCAGGGGCCCTTGCGCTCTCCTCCCCTCGAAGGAGCCCGTCGCGTGCGTCATCAAGGTCACATCTGGATCTGGCCCATGGATCCGAATGGGGCGAGATGTGGATCCGAAGAGAGGGAGCTGGAGGAGTACCACCGGTCCCGGATGGAGAGGACAATGCGACAGCCTGGCGCAAAGGACACGCTGAGGAAATTGGTGACGAGGATCTACGTAGAGGCAACATAGTAAGAGATGCGGCGCATGGTTCCAGGGAGGAGCATGTCTCTAGAGAAGGTGATAAGCTGGGCTCAAGCAAAGATGAACTCGGAAGACCTAGCGCGGCGGGCGAAGTGGCGAGCGTTTTGGTCGGTGCAGAACTAGGATTGATGGTGTTGCAGTCGCCGGGGCTCAGTGGAGGTCTGGATCTGCCTGTGACGCCGCCACGCTTGACTGGGAGTATGAAGAGCTTTGATTTGGGGACTCCTCTGTGCTGGGTGGCTGGAGTCGTCTCGCCATGGCGTTATGCTGTTCCCTTGGGCAGGTAGCCCTAGTGTTAGAAGCAATAGCCCCCGGAGACTACAGAGGTCGAAGATGGCATGGTCACCGTCAGTGAGATCCCGTGCTCAGTGCAGGCTGATGCGTGGCAAAGCCGCGCCAGATTTTTGAAAAAGTCAGAAAGGAGAAAAGAAGGAAGGGGCCACTCGAAGACGATGACGAGGCAGCCAGAGCCCACTTTGGCCAGCTATGCGATACAGGGCCAACCAGAGCTCCAGATTCAAATCCGCTCCTCATCTGAGTGGAGAAAACCCTAGCCCTCTCCCGCGACGTCACCACCACAAATTGCTACCCCCTCGACACCCATACCCCAAAATCCTCCTTTCCACCAGCAAAGCACATCCCAGTCTCAAAGGAGCTGTTTGTTGAGATCTTCGTCATGGCGGAAGCACAAGGAAGAGGGCGTGGGAGAGGGAGGGGAGGGAATCCCAAAAGCAACAAGAAGATGGCGCAGGGTCAGATTGACCAACATGATGGTGCGCCAACAGGTCAGTGGTTTCCCCCAATTGATCCCTAGTTTGGTCCGCCACCACAGCAGTTTCAGTTTGGGTACGGCTTCCCCGGGGGCAGCAGGTCCCCCCTCCATGGTTCCCAGGTCCATACTTACACCCCTCCTCAGATGAACCAATGGTGGAATGGAGGGGGGTGTGGATCTAGACAGGTCAAGGGTCTGGCGGGTCCTCCAGAGAATAACTTCCAGGGGTAACAACAACAGCAGTTGATGCAAGGGCAGCAACAGCAACAGATGATGCAAAACCAGACCACTGAGCAAAATCAGCAATCTGGTAATTCCCAGCAGTTCAATTTTCAGAAACAGGGCAACTCCTCAGCATCACAGACACAAAAGAAAAACAAGCCTGCTGGGAAGCCCAAACGAAATCTTAGTAAGGACAAAGGGATTTCTGCAACTGAATATGTGGATATCATCTTTTATAGCTATGGAGAGCCTGGACATCATAAAGCCCAGTGCCCTAAACCCCCGGCTTGCTTCATCTGCAAGACGGTGACCCATAAGGTTGAAGAATGCCCAATCAGGAAGAAGCATAGGAATCATGCAAAATTTGTTGGTAGTGGTGCTCCTAGTCTAGGATACTACCACGTGGATGTGCCTGATGTCAATGATCAGCACATGGGGCACATGAAGAATGTGGGCATTGTGTATGTTGAGTCTAGGCAAGTGATCAAATCTGAGCTAGCACACAACCTGTCTCTCATATACAAAACTAACTGGCCCTGTCAAGTAAGGAAACTAGATGACTGGACCTTTCTAGTCAAGTTCCCTCCACATATCCCTGTTGAACAAGTGGATGGATACCCCATGTTTGGACTTCCAGAAATGGAAGGAGTCACAGTTAAGGTAGTGGTGTGGAAAGGAGAATTAGAACATCATAGTGAACTCCAAAAAGTCTGGGTCCAATTGAGAGGAGTGCCCCCTACTTGGGCTGAATGGGCAGTCCTAGAACAATTTGCATCTATCGTTGGTTCACTGATTGATGTGGATTGGCAAGGTAACTTCAGACCCTTCTTTGAAGTGGTCAGGATCAAAATCAGATGCAGAGACCACACCAAAGTACCTGCTGATAGGATTTTTGGGATAGGGGACAAGCTCTACAAGATTCTTATCAAAGTGGAGCCACCTGAGGAGGATTTTGAGGATGATGATCTTCTAGATGATGACCTAGAGGGAAATAGGAAAGAAGCTGAAGGATCAGGCCCAGGTGCTGATGATGGTAACACCACCAATAGTAGCAAGGGTGGGGGAACAAGCAGCTCCACATCCTCTCTAACAAGCAGCGAAAACCCTGGAACTAGTTCTACAACCAACTCAAGGCAAAAAGCTATGGAGTACCTCAAGCAACTGCCTCATCCACTCTCAATGGACCACACGTATTCCTTGCTGCAGGAAATGGAACTGATGGGAGAGGATGAGGATGATGAGGACATGGTAGATGAGATTGCTGAAGAAGAAGACTTGGAGTTAGGTAACAATGTTGAAGTGGTGTTTAGCCCACAAACACATCACACTCCTGCCACAGATGCTCACTTAAGGAACATGGTCCCTGCAAAACAACAATGGGGCCCGATACTGGCCTCGAGGAAGAGTAATAGAGTTGATGTAGGAGACATGACTATGCTGGAAATTGCTATGAACACCAAGAAAGTGTAGAATCTCGAGGCAAAAAAAATAGATTAAAGGTACCATTGTCAAAACTTCTTTTGAACACTTCACTGATCCTAAATTTATTGCCATAGCTAGTAAAATTTGTGTTGGAATGGATGATAGTCAGATACTGTTTGTAGGACAAGTTGATGACCAGTTAAAAATAAAGAATGCCCCTCAAATGTCTGCGGGACATGAGGATGAAATTCTTTTAAACAAAACTACAAATATTAATGAGGTAGGAAAACTAAAATCTATAAAAATGACTGGCACATCAGCAGTGGATGTGCCTAGTGAGCACTCTGAAGGAGTGTTGTTTTGCAATGATGCTCTGGATTCCCCTAGAACATCCACTAACCCTGAGGGTTTAAAAGGAATCTTAGCTGTTATTGATGACTATAGTGTTGGATGGACTCATATTAGTAAATATGGACGGGGCAAGCACCCTAGCAAAACCTTGCATAAATGAATGCTCTTTTTTGGAATATTAGAGGGATCACTACTCCTGGTAAGAAAACCTGTATTAATGATACTCTCTCTAAATACAATCCTACTATCATCTCTTTTCAGGAGACCAAAAAAGAGCATCTCACTCCTGCATTCCTAAAGTCTATTAGCCGAAGTAAAAATTATGATTGGCACCACCTACCTGCTGAACGCACTTCTAGTGGTGTACTGGTGGGAGTGGATCTAGACATCTTTGATGTTACTAGCTAGATCCCTCTCAAATTCTCTGTTTCATGTACTCTAACACTTAAGAATAAGAACATCTCTTTTAGGTTTATAGCAGTTTATGGGTCTCCATATGATGAAGGGAAAGATGATTTCCTTTCAGAGTTGCATAGTCTATTTATTGATTATCACGTTCCTACTATTATAGGGGGACTTCAATCTAGTTAGATATCAGAAAGACAAAAGCAATGGCAAAATTAATCAGTGGAGTGATAAATTTAATGCCTGGATTCAAGAGCTTACTAGAAATTAGAATGTCTGGTAGACAGTTCACTTGGGCTAACAACCAAGAGAACCTGATCATGTCTACTATTGATAAAGTCTTCTGTACAACAGAACTAGATGATCTTTTCCCTTTGAACAACTCTCAAGCTCTGCCCAGAACTGGAAGTGATCACACTCCCATCCTCTGGAATTCAGGGATTGATCGCATTCCCATGAGCCCTAGTTTTAAATTTGAGAAATGGTGGCTTCTCCAAGCAGAATTTAAAGATCTAGTTATCAAAAACTAGTCTGCCCCTATTAAGAGCACCACCCCTATTGACATTTGGCAAGAAAAGGCTAGGAGATTTAGAAAATTTAGTAGAGGCTGGAGTATAAATGTAGGTGCTAAGCTTAGGAAGCTTAAGCAATCCCTGATAGAGGAATCTGATAGACTGTATGTCAGTTCTGAAAATGCACCCCTCTCAGAGCAAGACCCAAGTAGGATGAAATGCATCATTTTTTAGCTCCAAGCTATCTAGATCAAAGAGGAAACAAAGTCCAGACAGGGATCCAAGGATAGGGATATATTAGAGGGTGACAGGAATAGTAAATATTTTCTGGCTATTGCAAATCAGAGAAGGAGGAAAATATTGATTCATGCTCTGGAGGGCCCATCTAGGACTACTTCAGACATTGATGATATGTTAGCCATAGCCACATCCTACTACAAAAACCTCTTCCAGAAGGAAGTTAGAAAAGGTTTTTGTCTTAATGATCAATTCTTCTCTGAGAATGATAAAGTTAAAGACTCTGATAAGATAGAGTTGCAAAAACCTTTTACTGAAGAGGAAGTGAAAGAAGCTTTATTTGGGTCATACTCTGATGGAGCCCCTGGCCTAGATGGAGTTTCTTTCCTTTTTCTTCAACAATTTTGGGATATTATTAAAAATGATATCATGTCCATGTTCACAGACTTTTATGATGGTGACTTGGATATCTATAGGCCGAACTTTGCTATCCTCACTCTTATTGCTAAAGAGAAAGAGGCCACTACTATGAATAAATTTAGACCTATTAGTTTACTTAACTGCATTTTTAAGCTCTTTACTAAGGTCCTCACCAGTAGATTAGGTGTCCTTATGAACTTGATCACTTCCAGCAACCAATCTGCCTTCATTAAAGGTAGGTTTATCCTAGAAAGTGTGGTGACCACACATGAGGTACTGCACTCCACTTACCAATCAGGCTGCCCTGGTTTGGTGTTTAAATTAGATTATGAGAAGGCTTTTGATAAAGTCAATCTAGATTTTCTCATGGAGATCCTTGAGAAAAGGAATTTTGGTCCTAGATGGGTGAAATGGATTTACCAAATCACACATCTAGGATCTGTAAGGGTTAAACTAACTGGTGTAGAGGGTAATTTTTTTCACCATTGGCAAAGGGCTTAGACAGGGGGACACCATTTCCCCCCTTTTGTTCAACTTAGTGGTAGATGTTCTTAGTAAAATGCTTGCTAAAGCAGTGAATAATGATCTAATCAAAGGTCTATGTTCTGCTTGATTCCCAGTGGTGTAGTTTGTCTGTAGTATGCAGATGACACCATTCTCTTTATGGATAAAGATGAGAGAAAAGCTGAGAATCTTAAGAAAGTCTTAACCTGTTTTGAACAAGTCTCTGGAATGAGAATTAGTTACTCTAAGATTGAAATCATCCCAGTAGGTATAACAGCTGAGAGGTTGTGTCCTTCTCTAATATCATGGGCTGCACTGTGGGTGCTTTCCCCATCAAATACCTAGGAATTCCCTTACACTATATAGGTTGAGGAGAGAGGATATCCAACCTCTCATTGACAAGATCCTCAAGAAAATGGTTGGCTGGAGAGGGAAATTACTCTCCTACTCTGCCAGACTTATTCTTATCAAGACTTGCCTTGCTAGTGTGTTTGTCTACCTGCTGTCCTTCTTTAAATTCCCTAGGTGGGCTCTAAACCTAATTAACAGCCAGCTGGCTCACTGCATTTAGAGTGATTTTGAAGGAAATAGGAAGCTTCATCTTGCCAACTAGCACTTGGTTTGTATGAAAAAAGAGCATGGTGGATTAGGATTGCCAAACATTAGAGATGTCAACCTCTGCCTGATGGGGAGTTGGGTTAAGAGATATATCAAAGATGAGGGGAAATTGTGGAGATCTCTGGTAGATACCAAGTATCTTAATAATTCCTCCAACATCTTTGCTTGCAATGCTCAGCACAGCTCCAGGTTCTGGCAAGGGGTCATGTCGGCTGCCAAGGCCCTTAAGTTTGGCTATAGGTGGGTAGTTGGGAACGGGAAGAAGATTAGGTTTTGGGAAGATATTTGGTTTGGTACCTATCCTTTATCTGTCCAGTTTTGGCCCATTTATGTCATCTGCCACTAGCATGGTGAGACACTTGATAAGATCTGGGACCAAAATACCATTAAGTTGACCTTTAGAAGGATTTTTACCCCTACCATGATGGAGAGCTGGTACTGCCTTGAACAAATTATTACTAGCACAAAATACACCAGTGGTGAGGACTCCCTAATTTGGCACATGAGTCCAAGGGGGAGTACACAACCGGGTCCTTTTATAGTATAATTAACTTTAGAGATGTACAACCAATTTACATTCCTTCAGTTTGGTCTATTAAAATCCCCCCTAGAGTCCAAGTTTTTCTATGGCTTCTCTCTCACAATAAATTGATGACCAGAGATAACCTCTCTAAAAGTGGATTGATTTGAAACAGATCTGGAACTTGATACTAGGGCTCTTGAGGAGATGGTTGATTCTTCTCAAGGACGCAGCTCGTCTAAAGATGGAGGAATTCATGACCAGATCTTCCATGATCCTGAACACCCCTTTCCAGCTCACAGCGGGGTAGTTGAAGTTGACAAAAACACTGAGGGTGTTTTTAGTCAAGTGCTTCTCACCAAGCTGAACCTGGGGAGGATGTCAACTCCACCATCTCACGCCATACCGTCATCCCCGCCCAGGAGCCCAGGCAGCTTCACTTGCAAACACATGCTGCTGAGTCTTGTGACGCCGTTGGACCTCCTTGGTATTTTTTGAATGTGTTGTTGCTAAGCAAATATAGAAATCTGTTTCAGATTTATTCTCCTGCTCCCTGGGAGCTGATTACCTTTCCATTGCTAAATTTTGGATAGCCAATAGAAACACACCGCTCTAAATTCTATTTGTGCATGTGTACTTTGGGCCATCTGGAAACATAGAAACTCCTGTATCTTTAGAAATGTAATGTGGATTGATTTGAACCAGATCCAGAACTTGATACAGGGGCTCTTGAGGAGATGGTTGATTCTTCTCAAGGACGCAGCTCATCTAAAGATGGAGGAATTCATGACCAGAGCTTCCTTGATCCTGAACACCCCTTTCCAACTCACAGCGGGGTAGTTGTGTTGGGGAACGTAGTAATTTCAAAAAATTCCTACGCACACACAAGATCATGGTGATGCATAGAAACGAGAGGGAAGAGTGTTGTCTACATACCCTTGTAGACCGTAAGCGGAAGCGTTAGCACAACGCGGTTGATGTAGTCGTACGTCTTCACGGCCCGACCGATCAAGCACCGAAACTACGGCACCTCCGAGTTCTAGCACACGTTCAGCTCGATGACGTCCCTCGAACTCCGATCCAGCCGAGTGTCGAGGAAGAGTTCCGTCAGCATGACGGCATGGTGACGATCTTGATGTTCTACCGTCGCAGGGCTTCGCCTAAGCACCACTACAATATTATCGAGGAGGACTATGGTGGAGGGGGGCACCACACACGGCTAATAGATCTCAAGGATCAATTGTTGTTGTGTCTATGGGGTGCCCCCTGCCCCCATATATATAAGAGCAAGGGAGGGGGCGGCCGGCCTATGGAGGAGGCGCACCAAGGGGGAAGTCCTACTCCCACCGGGAGTAGGACTCCTCCTTTCCTTGTTGGAGAAGGAAAGAGGAGTAGGACTCCTCCTTTCCTTGTTGGAGAAGGAAAGAGGAGGAGAGGGAGAAGGAAAAGTGGGCTGCCCCCCTTGTCCAATTCGGACCAGAGGGGGGGGGGGGGGCGCAGGCCTCCTTCCTTTTGGCCTCTCTCCTCTATTCCCATATGGCCCAATAAGGCCCATATACTCCCCGGCGAATTCCCGTAACTCTCCGGTACTCCGAAAAAAAATACCCGAATCACTCGGAATCTTTCCGAACTCCGAATATAGTCGTCCAATATATCGATCTTTACGTCTCGACCATTTCGAGACTTCTCGTCATGTCCCCGATCTCATCCGGGACTCCGAACTCCTTCGGTACATCAAAACTCATAAACTCATAATATAACTGTCATCGAAACCTTAAGCGTGCGGACCCTACGGGTTCGAGAACAATGTAGACATGACCTAGAACTATTCTTGGTCAATAACCAATAGCGGAACCTGGATGCTCATATTGGCTCCTACATATTCTGCGAAGATCTTTATCGGTCAAACCGCATAACAACATACGTTATTCCCTTTGTCATCGGTATGTTACTTACCCGAGATTCGATCGTCGGTATCCAATACCTAGTTCAATCTCGTTACTGGCAAGTCTCTTTACTCGTTACGTAATGCATCATTCTGTAACTAACTCATTAGCTACATTGCTGGCAAGGCTTATAGTGATGTGCTGTGACGCCCGGGTAATTAAACTACAGTAACCCTCTACTAAGGATGCCACGTCACCTCGGTTACTGTTGATAATCTCTCGTTAGTTCAAAAACCGATTCAAATTCAAATTTAAAATAAAGACAAACAACAAAAGTTTTCAAACTTTAAAACTAAAATGTTCGAGTCGTGCTAAATAATGCAAAGGTGATTGTGGTGAAGAAACCCCACTTTTATAAAATGTTTAAATACTATTAGATGAATAAAACAGCAGCATAAATAGTTATTTAAATACCTTTTGTAATTAATAAAATGTCAAACTAAATTATTTGAGGACTAGACTTTTTGTGACAATGGCCTAAATTGAATTACTAAATTAGATGCCAAGTATATATTTAAAAAAAATAAAACAATAGGAAACAAAGGCAAAACATAAAAGAAAACTAACTAAAAGAAAAGAAATAAAAACAAAATCCAAAAATAAATAAAATGGGGGGGGGGAGACAAATACCCCCCCTTCCCCCACTGGACCCCTTGGCCCAACTGGGCCATGGCCCAGCCAGGCCGGCCCACGCCTCTGGCCTACTTAGGCCTCCCCACCACCGAACCCTAACCCGTAACCCCCACCGACACCTCTCACTTCCCCCGCACGATCCCCACCCCCACTCTCTCGTCTCTCTCCCCCATCCCCGATCTAGATCGGGATCGAGGGGAACGAACCCCACGTCGCCCCGACCCCTAGGCGAACCGCGCCGGCCGTCACCGCGGCCACCTCGTCGCCGGAGCTTCCCCCCGCCGGACTGCCTCCTCCTCCTCAACGGCCTGCCTCCTCTTCGTCACCGCCGTCCCCGACGTCCTCCTCGACCCCTCGCTGCCCGAACCCCTACCGCCCCAGTGAGCCTTCGCCTCGCTCCTCCCCTCTCCTCTATCCCGCGCTCGCCGTGCCTCAGCGGGCTGTGCCCACGCCGTCGTCGTGCTCGACCACGCCCCCCCACGCGTCTTGGCCGCCCAGTGTGCGCCCGCGCTCGTCCGCCATACCGCTCCGCCTCTGTCCCTTGCCCTGGCCGGCGCCCTCCTCCGCCCCAGCCGACGCCAGGGACCAGTCGGGCTGTGTGAGCTCCATCGCCACGATGGCCTCGTCCCACTGCGCCGCTCGAAGACCCCCGCGTCCTGCCTAGTTCGCCGCGGCCACGGCCTCCCTCGCTGCTCCCCCTCCCCTGAACCCACGACCTCGCCCCGGCCTCACCTCATCCGCCCTAACGCACCGTCCTGGCGCCCCGCCACCGCCTGCATCACCACATTCTCGCCCCGCCGTGGCCTCGCCGGCGCCGGCTGGCGCCGCGCCGGCGTCCTCCCCTTGGCATGGCACCGACTGGCCGCGCCCAGTCCGGGCGCCCGCACCCGCGCGCCCGCTAGCGCCCGCTCCAGGCCCCTGGGCCACTGACATGGGGCCCCAGCCCCTGAGAACGTTTAAAAAAAAGAAAAAAAAGAGGAATTAAAAATATATATTAATATAAATATATAAATAAACAATTAAGTGATAAATATAATTAATTAATTAATTAACTAATTAATTAACTTAATTAATTCTGATTAAAATTAACCAAATAAGATTAATTAACCTACTGATTAGTTAACCTAATTAACTACTGTTAATTAGCTAAATTATTTAGTATGACAGTGGGGCCCACCCACTAATTAATTTTGATAGACTAATTAATCTGTTAATTAAAATGTGTCACTGACCAGTGGGACCCACTGGTCAGGTTGACCAGTCAACTCTGTTGACTGCTGACGTCAGCATGACGTCATGCTGATGTCATTAATCTATTTTTCGAATTAATTTAAGTAATCAATTAAATTCCAGAAATTAACAACATCTTTAGAAAATCATATCTTTTAATCCGTAACTCGGATTAAAATATTTTCAACATGAAAGTTGCTTAGAACGACGAGACGAATTCGGATACACAGTCCGTTCGTCCGCCACACACCCCTAACCTATCGAACTCGCAACTTTCCCCCTCCGGCTCCTCTGCCCGAAAACACGAAACACCGGGAATACTTTCCCGGATGTTTTTCCCCCTTCACCGGTATCACCTACTACCGCGTTAGGGCACACCGAACACCGCGTATTGCCTTGTTATATTTTGTGATGCTTTGTTTGCTTTGTATTCATTATTTCTTCCCCCTCTTCTCTCCGGTAGACTACGAGACCGACGCTGCTGCTGACCAGTTCGACTACGGAGTTGACGACCCCTCTCTCTTGCCAGAGCAACCAGGCAAGCCCCCCCCCCTTGATCACCAGATATCGCCTATTCTCCTCTATACTGCTTGCATTAGAGTAGTGTAGCATGTTACTGCTTTCGTTAATCCTATTCTGATGCATAGCCTGACATTGTCGCTACATCTGTTGATACCTTACCTGCAATCCTAAATGCTTAGTATAGGATGCTAGTTTATCATCATTGGCCCTACATTCTTGTCAGTCTGCCTTGCTATACTATCGGGCCGTGATCACTTGGGAGGTGATCACGGGTATATACTATACATACATACATACTATACAGATGGTGACTAAAGTCGGGTCAGCTCATTGAGTACCCGCAAGTGATTCTGACGAGGGGGCTGAAAGGACAGGTGGCTCCATCCCGGTAGAGGTGGGCCTGGGTTCCCGACGGCCCTCGACTGTTACTTTGTGGCGGAGCGACAGGGCAGGTTGAGACCACCTAGGAGACAGGTGGGCCTGGCCCTGTTCGGCGTTCGCGGATACTTAACACGCTTAACGAGATCTTGGTATTTGATCTGAGTCGGCTACGAGCCTATACGCACTAACCATCTACGTGGGAGTAGTTATGGGTATCCCGACGTCGTGGTATCAGCCGAAGCACTTCAGACGTCAGCGACGGAGCGGCGCGCGCCGAATTGGACTGGAACGCCACTAGGCTAGGTCTGCTTTCGGCCGCCCTCGCAACGTGCAGGTGTGCTATGGGCGATGGGCCCAGACCCCTGTGCGCTTAGGTTTAGACCGGCGTGCTGGCCTCTCTGTTGTGCCTAGGTGGGGCTGCGACGTGTTGATCTTCCGCGGCCGGGCATGACCCAGGAAAGTGTGTCCGGCCAAATGGGATCAAGCGTGTTGGGTTATGTGGTGCACCCCTGCAGGGAAGTTAATCTATTCGAATAGCCGTGATCTTCGGTAACAGGACGACTTGGAGTTGTACCTTGACCTTATGACAACTAGAACCGGATACTTAATAAAACACACCCTTCCAAGTTCCACAGACAACCCGGTGATCGCTTTTCCGCAGGGCGACGAGGAGAGGATTGCCGGGTAGGATTATGCTATGAGGTGCTATTTGGAGATGCTACTTGAAGATGCTACTTGGAGGACTTCAATCTACTCTCTTCTACATGCTGCAAGACGGAGGCTGCCAGAAGCGTAGTCTTCGACAGGATTAGCTATCCCCCTCTTATTCTGGCATTCTGCAGTTCAGTCCACCGATATGGCCCTTTACACATATACCCATGCATATGTAGTGTAGCTCCTTGCTTGCGAGTACTTTGGATGAGTACTCACGGTTGCTTTTCTCCCTCTTTTCCCCTTTCCCTTCTACCTGGTTGTCGCAACCAGATGCTGGAGCCCTGGAGCCAGACGCCACCGTCGACGATGATTCCTACTACACTGGAGGTGCCTACTACTACGTGCAGGCCGCTGACGACGACCTGGAGTAGTTTAGGAGGATCCCAGGCAGGAGGCCTGCGCCTCTTTCGATCTGTATCCCAGTTTGTGCTAGCCTTCTTAAGGCAAACTTGTTTAACTTATGTCTGTACTCAGATATTGTTGCTTCCGCTGACTCGTCTATGATCGAGCACTTGTATTCGAGCCCTCGAGGCCCCTGGCTTGTATTATGATGCTTGTATGACTTATTTTATTTGTAGAGTTGTGTTGTGATATCTTCCCGTGAGTCCCTGATCTTGATCGTACACATTTGCGTGCATGATTAGTGTACGATTGAATCGGGGGCGTCACAAGTTGGTATCAGAGCCGACTGCCTGTAGGAATCCCCCTTCCAACTCCTTGGCCGAAGTCGAGTCTAGACTTTACAAAACTTTTACTAACATGGCTGTGCGGCCCATGGGCCCACGTCGCCATTGGGTGGTAGTAGGATCTTTTACTCCTCGACCTTTACTCTGGGACTCTGAACTCTCTTCTACTCGGGTTAAACGATTTCTACTAAAATCTGACTTTAGGTTCTCGAAAATACTTTCTCCCGGAGAGCCCCTTCAGTCCAGGTGATCGCCGACTACACCAGAAGATTTCGAAGTTACTCGCCGAAACTCTTTTGAGACTTTGTGTCCGTTGCTTTTGCAATTCCCTACCATCGAAATATCCCTATGGATAAATACATACACTTGACGTTCTTACTTTTATTCCCAGTTGATCTTGTTATTACAAGATACCCCGAAATTCTCTCTATTGATCCGAGAATATCTTGTGCCTACTGTCTTGCAATTCCTTGTCACCTGAATGCCCCTATGGATAATTCTCGCACTTGTCGAGTATCCGCTTATCCCCAGTTGTTCATGTGTTTCACAATAGTCTTCAAAATAATATTCGATCTTCCGAAAATCCTCTGGAGCCTTTGGCTCTTGAAATTCTTGCTTGCTTGCATTATGGTTAATCCCATAAGTCTCGTAGTCTTAATGACATTCCTTGTCATTATCATTTTGAGTCTGTTGACTCAATATGTTGCGGATACACGCAATCATCATTGATCCTTATAAATTTCCTTTCCGGCTGAGCTTCCATTCTTTTAACTGGAATTGGTTCTCGACCAATCCAATTGTCGTTGATCGTACCCTAAGGCTATTCAACTTATCCATCCCTAATCAGAGCATTGCTTCTGATCCCTTGATTTGAAAATCATAATTCCTTTGCATTTGACAATTGAGTTAGTCAGTTGTTTCTATAATCTGATCTCCTTGCATTCTTCTTCCTCTATTTGAGTATCGATACTCGTATCAGATCCTTTGTGGACCATCAAGTCCTTTGTTGGATTGTTATCCGACAGTGTCCTTCACATTTGATCACCTTGTGAGTTCTTCCCCTGATACATAATGCCTTTGTTAAGTTGTATCCTCTGCTTGGCCAACCATGCTCTGCTTTCGGGCTTGTGTTATTTACTCTTGAAACTTGAGGTATATGTTTCTAAGAAGCCCCTATGGGTTGAACATATGCCTTCTCTAAACCGTGTGAACCCGAAAGTTTTCACGAGTCATACTCTTCTGGCGCTTCACCAGATAAAATTTCAACACTGCAACTTCATCGAACGCGAGAAGTAAATGAAAGGTTATGCATTGGAGAAGTGGGAGTCGACCTTGAACCTTGCGTTCATGCCCATGGACACGATGTACATCTTCTCATCGAAGTTTCTTTTAAAATCAATTATTCCCTTGGTATAAGTTCATCTTATATCTGAGATCTGGCCTTTTTGCAATCGTGGTTCTGACCATGTTCTCCTTTAAATATCATGTCCTGTGCAAGTTTAAGCACTTGTCCGCTATAGAGCAACACCCCAGTTCAACTTCTAGTTTGATCTGTCGTCGAGTATTACCACCTGGTATCTCGAGATTATCTTGGGACTGCATAATTTCTTATGAGTTCTTCATCAAGTACTACATACTCACCGATTACAATTTTTCATGGGCTCGGAGTTATTGAACACTCAAAGACACCGATAACTGAACCGAGTCCGCTCTACGGTTCAACAACTCTTCAGTAAGCTTCTATAAGTACGAGGTTGTACTCAATCACGCCATTCCTAGCCTGTTTGGCTATATCATTGTCGTGACGATTCTAACGGTGCTACCTGGTCCTTATTCTCGGAGCACCAATTTTCGACGATGAACTAACCTTACGTCGATTTTTTTCCTCGTCATACCCTTTCACCTTAAACAACAAGCTTGAGTTCGAGTTTGTGTCGTAACTATGGTTCCAATAACCTCTTGCTTCATCATTCCTTTGACTTGATGTCGTCGCTGATTGACTACATCTGCAAAAAATCTCTCGACAATTGTGTCATGATCATCATCAACCTTATGAGCTCTTCCAGGAATTCAATTGAATTCATGATGGGTAATACCATCCTTGCCCCTCGATGATTCCTGTTCTCATCGACCACTTTATTGCCTTCCGTTCAACACAACTTGTTCGCGTTTTGTGTAAACCTTGAGATCACTGCTACCCAGCAGTTGATCTTCCTTACCTTGGAAGTATTACCATCACTTTTTGTCAAGAATGTGGTGAGAATTTCACCACCTCTTAATAATTCTTGATATCTTAATACTTCTTGCCATCTTCGTTCATTCCTTGGTCCCCGTATTGTTTTCAACCGGAATACCGACAATGGAGCTATGACGTGTGAATTCAAAACTTCTAGCAACCCTATTGCTTTGAAGTGAATGGGCGATATTTCATTCTTAGACCATTGGTTATCGAATCACCATTCTAACATTGATCGTGCTACCCAGCCCATATTTCGGGCGCACCTTTCAACCAATGTTAATTGTGTATGTTTTCCTCGAGCATACATCATTATATCATTTGATCTGACAAATGTTATCTCCTTGTTCACATAGTTGTGGAAGTCCACCTTTTTGGAAATCTCGAGGATTGTCGCTGACTCCATCATCTACCCCGTCAACCTCTCTTTGGTTTAAATGATGAACTCTTGTGTCGATACTCATTCCCATAGTGCATTTCCCGAGAATCTTACAAGGTCATCTCGTCAATTTATTTTGCACCTTTTTCAGGCATCCTGAGTCTGAGGTATCCTAACACCGATCGGATCTGAATCTCGGTCAGATATGATGGTTGGAACATTTTTCCCAAGAGTTATAACATTGGTCCTTATATATCGGTAAGGTGATGTCATGCCTAGCACACCTGGTCGGAGGACCTAGTGTTAAAGTTTCCTTTCCAGCAAGGTTTTCCATTCTTCCATAAGGAAATTGTAATGCTTATTCTATAAGTTGTTCCTGGTGAATCCTTTGTATATCCAAGTCCGACCTTTGCTTGAAGACCATGTCAATGCTATCTCGAAGCATGTCTGTGGTACTCCGTTCATCAACAAGAACATTTGAAGCACAATGCTAAATTCTCTTTATCAATTATCCAAACACCGTTGTATGGGTAGCGTCATGAAATTCCTCTCCCTTTACCTCAATGATTCTCTACTTCTATCCTGTCATGGATATCATGCCCCGCTTGTCCTAGGGAAGGATATACCCCTGTAATATGTGTGTATACACATTTTCCTCCCCATTGTTTTGATTAAACCTGGAAATCACCTTTCCTTTCCATTGGTTTATTTAAACCCTTTCTATGATCTATATGATATAAACAATAATAATTCCCTACTTGTGCAAACACCTTGGTGTACAACTCGGTCAGTAAGACCCTGTTACTTTTGTTGATGACATTTCGGTAACCACCGATGGACGAGAACTTTGCCTATTGGTCCGCCTCGTTCAACGAGCAGGAAAATGGTTCTCTTCGTCCCTCGCCCCTGGTATCGACGTTGTTGCCAACATAATCGACAGGCTATCCTCTGACATGCCTTTCTTGCATGGTCACGCAAGACGTCTCCGCCCTTCCTACTTTTAACCCACATGGTTCCACAGGATCGAAACCTGACTCTCCTATACACCCCCTGTTCCCAAAGTTATTCCTCTCGCGTGGACTCGTACGTAATTCATGAGCCACCTTCCGATGAGATCATCGATTCTGGCATCGGAAACAATAATTATTTCGTTGCTTGAAACCCCTTTCACCTTCTGACTAGGCATTGAACGATTGCCTGACTTCCTGAAACTTCTTGTTGGACCTTCCAACTTTACTCTCGATGTGTTCTATTTGTTCAACTCGAGAGGTACTCATATGCTCATTCATGGGTTAATCCCAGGTTATTACCCTTATAGCATTCTGTCGTTTTCGATCTACCCCGTTACCTATTCGTAAATACGATGAAGATCCCGAAGAAAAGATGCCGACTTCATCATCAGGACCTGAAGCAGAGAAATGAAGACATCAATGTATTGGATCGGTTCTCTTCGAGAAGAGCAAGCCAGAATGAGAAGACCCGCTAGATTCGTAACCGAACCTTCCCCCCTTTCACTACCTCTTAAATCTCGGGACGAGATTTCTTGTAGTGGAGGAGATTTGTGACGCCCGGGTAATTAAACTACAGTAACCCTCTACTAAGGATGCCACGTCACCTCGGTTACTCTTGATAATCTCTCGTTAGTTCAAAAACCGATTCAAATCCAAATTTAAAATGAAGACAAACAACAAAAGTTTTCAAACTTTAAAACTAAAATGTTCGAGTCGTGCTAAATAATGCAAAGGTGATTGTGGTGAAGAAACCCCACTTTTATAAAATGTTTAAATACTATTAGATGAATAAAATAGCAGCATAAATAGTTATTTAAATACCTTTTGTAATTAATAAAATGTCAAACTAAATTATTTGAGGACTAGACTTTTTGTGACAATGGCCTAAATTGAATTACTAAATTAGATGCCAAGTATATATTTAAAAAAAAATAAAACAATAGGAAACAAAGGCAAAACATAAAAGTTCCTACCCACGAGTTTTGCCCTTACTTTTCGAGCTTGCTCAGTTTTGCCCTTACTTTTTCTGTCGAGATCCCTCGAATGCCCTTTGACTATTTGACCAAAACTTTGAAAATTCATAACTAATTCATATGAACTCAGAAAAATGCAAATAAGATACCAAAATGTTCAGATAAACATTACCTTTATGGGCATATCATTTGCATTGAAGACAAAAGCATCATTTAAATTACCCGAGGTAATTAGTGTTATTAACATTATTAAAAATAAATAGGTATAAACAATATTTTTTCATGAATAAAAATTACATGCAAATGTAGGTGATGTTTTCTGAACATCCTGATAACTTATTTGCATTTTTCAGAGTTTGTATCAACTTGTTATGAATGTTCTAACGACTTTGACCATTATTTGGAAACTTCATAACAAGTTGATACGAACTCAGGAAAATGCAAATAAGGTATCAGGATGTTCAGAAAACATCACCTACATTTGTATATAATTTTTATAGAAAACTAACTAAAAGAAAAGAAATAAAAACAAAATCCAAAAATAAATAAAATGGGGGGGAGACAAATACCCCCCCTTCCCCCACTGGACCCCTTGGCCCAACTGGGCCATGGCCCAGCCAGGCCGGCCCACGCCTCTGGCCTACTTAGGCCTCCCCACCACCGAACCCTAACCCGTAACTCCCACCGACACCTCTCACTTCCCCGCACGATCCCCACCCCCACTCTCTCGTCTCTCTCCCCCATCCCCGATCTAGATCGGGATCGAGGGGAACGAACCCCACGTCGCCCCGACCCCTAGGCGAACCGCGCCGGCCGTCACCGCGACCACCTCGTCTCCAGAGCTTCCCCCCGCCGGACTGCCTCCTCCTCCTCAACGGCCTGCCTCCTCTTCGTCACCGCTGTCCCCGACGTCCTCCTCGACCCCTCGCTGCCCGAACCCCTACCGCCCCAGTGAGCCTTCGCCTCGCTCCTCCCCTCTCCTCTATCCCGCGCTCGCCGTGCCTCAGCGGGCTGTGCCCACGCCGTCGTCGTGCTCGACCACGCCCCCCACGCGTCTTGGCCGCCCAGTGTGCGCCCGCGCTCGTCCGCCATACCGCTCCGCCTCTGTCCCTTGCCCTGGCCGGCGCCCTCCTCCGCCCCAGCCGACGCCAGGGACCAGTCGGGCTGTGTGAGCTCCATCGCCACGATGGCCTCGTCCCACTGCGCCGCTCGAAGACCCCCGCGTCCTGCCTAGTTCGCCGCGGCCACCGGCCTCCCTCGCTGCTCCCCCTCCCCTGAACCCACGACCTCGCCCCGGCCTCACCTCATCCGCCCTAACGCACCGTCCTGGCGCCCCGCCACCGCCTGCATCACCACATTCTCGCCCCGCCGTGGCCTCGCCGGCGCCGGCTGGCGCCGCGCCGGCGTCCTCCCCTTGGCATGGCACCGACTGGCCGCGCCCAGTCCGGGCGCCCGCACCCGCGCGCCCGCTAGCGCCCGCTCCAGTGGCCCCCTGGGGCCACTGACATGGGGGCCCCAGCCCCTGAGAACATTTAAAAAAAAGAAAAAAAGGAGGAATTAAAAAAATATATTAATATAAATATATAAATAAACAATTAGTGATAATATAATTAATTAATTAATTAACTAATTAATTAACTTAATTAATTCTGATTAAAATTAACCAAATAAGATTAATTAACCTACTGATTAGTTAACCTAATTAACTACTGTTAATTAGCTAAATTATTTAGTATGACAGTGGGGCCCACCCACTAATTAATTTTGATAGACTAATTAATCTGTTAATTAAAATGTGTCACTGACCAGTGGGACCCACTGGTCAGGTTGACCAGTCAACTCTGTTGACTGCTGACGTCAGCATGACGTCATGCTGATGTCATTAATCTATTTTTCGAATTAATTTAAGTAATCAATTAAATTCCAGAAATTAACAACATCTTTAGAAAATCATATATTTTAATCCGTAACTCGGATTAAAATATTTTCAACATGAAAGTTGCTTAGAACGACGAGACGAATCCGGATACGCAGTCCGTTCGTCCGCCACACACCCCTAACCTATCGAACTCGCAACTTTCCCCCTCCGGCTCCTCTGCCCGAAAACACGAAACACCGGGAATACTTTCCCGGATGTTTTTCCCCCTTCACCGGTATCACCTACTACCGCGTTAGGGCACACCGAACACCGCGTATTGCCTTGTTATATTTTGTGATGCTTTCTTTGCTTTGTATTCATTATTTCTTCCCCCTCTTCTCTCCGGTAGACTACGAGACCGACGCTGCTGCTGACCAGTTCGACTACGGAGTTGACGACCCCTCTCTCTTGCCAGAGCAACCAGGCAAGCCCCCCCCCTTGATCACCAGATATCGCCTATTCTCCTCTATACTGCTTGCATTAGAGTAGTGTAGCATGTTACTGCTTTCGTTAATCCTATTCTGATGCATAGCCTGACATTGTCGCTACATCTGTTGATACCTTACCTGCAATCCTAAATGCTTAGTATAGGATGCTAGTTTATCATCATTGGCCCTACATTCTTGTCAGTCTGCCTTGCTATACTATCGGGTCGTGATCACTTGGGAGGTGATCACGGGTATATACTATACATACATACATACTATACAGATGGTGACTAAAGTCGGGTCAGCTCATTGAGTACCCGCAAGTGATTCTGACGAGGGGGCTGAAAGGACAGGTGGCTCCATCCCGGTAGAGGTGGGCCTGGGTTCCCGACGGCCCTCGACTGTTACTTTGTGGCGGAGCGACAGGGCAGGTTGAGACCACCTAGGAGACAGGTGGGCCTGGCCCTGTTCGGCGTTCGCGGATACTTAACACGCTTAACGAGATCTTGGTATTTGATCTGAGTCGGCTACGAGCCTATACGCACTAACCATCTACGTGGGAGTAGTTATGGGTATCCCGACGTCGTGGTATCAGCCGAAGCACTTCAGACGTCAGCGACGGAGCGGCGCGCGCCGAATTGGACTGGAACGCCACTAGGCTAGGTCTGCTTTCGGCCGCCCTCGCAACGTGCAGGTGTGCTATGGGCGATGGGCCCAGACCCCTGTGCGCTTAGGTTTAGACCGGCGTGCTGGCCTCTCTGTTGTGCCTAGGTGGGGCTGCGACGTGTTGATCTTCCGCGGCCGGGCATGACCCAGGAAAGTGTGTCCGGCCAAATGGGATCAAGCGTGTTGGGTTATGTGGTGCACCCCTGCAGGGAAGTTAATCTATTCGAATAGCCGTGATCTTCGGTAACAGGACGACTTGGAGTTGTACCTTGACCTTATGACAACTAGAACCGGATACTTAATAAAACACACCCTTCCAAGTTCCACAGACAACCCGGTGATCGCTTTTCCGCAGGGCGACGAGGAGAGGATTGCCGGGTAGGATTATGCTATGAGGTGCTATTTGGAGATGCTACTTGAAGATGCTACTTGGAGGACTTCAATCTACTCTCTTCTACATGCTGCAAGACGGAGGCTGCCAGAAGCGTAGTCTTCGACAGGATTAGCTATCCCCCTCTTATTCTGGCATTCTGCAGTTCAGTCCACCGATATGGCCCTTTACACATATACCCATGCATATGTAGTGTAGCTCCTTGCTTGCGAGTACTTTGGATGAGTACTCACGGTTGCTTTTCTCCCTCTTTTCCCCTTTCCCTTCTACCTGGTTGTCGCAACCAGATGCTGGAGCCCTGGAGCCAGACGCCACCGTCGACGATGATTCCTACTACACTGGAGGTGCCTACTACTACGTGCAGGCCGCTGACAACGACCTGGAGTAGTTTAGGAGGATCCCAGGCAGGAGGCCTGCGCCTCTTTCGATCTGTATCCCAGTTTGTGCTAGCCTTCTTAAGGCAAACTTGTTTAACTTATGTCTATACTCAGATATTGTTGCTTCCGCTGACTCGTCTATGATCGAGCACTTGTATTCGAGCCCTCGAGGCCCCTGGCTTGTATTATGATGCTTGTATGACTTATTTTATTTGTAGAGTTGTGTTGTGATATCTTCCCGTGAGTCCCTGATCTTGATCGTACACATTTGTGTGCATGATTAGTGTACGATTGAATCGGGGGCGTCACATGTGCATTACCGAGAGGGCCCAGAGATACCTCTCCGACAATCGGAGTGACAAAACCTAATCTCGAAATACGCCAACCCAACATGTACCTTTGGAGACACCTGTAGTACTCCTTTATAATCACCCAGTTACGTTGTGACGTTTGGTAGCACCCAAAGTGTTCCTCCGGTAAACGGGAGTTGCATAATCTCATAGTTACAGGAACATGTATAAGTCATGAAGAAAGCAACAGCAACATACTAAACGATCAAGTGCTAAGCTAACGGAACGGGTCAAGTCAATCACATCATTCTCCTAATGATGTGATCCCATTAATCAAATGACAACTCTTTTGTCCATGGTTAGGAAACATAACTATCTTTGATAAACGAGCTAGTCAAGTAGAGGCATACTAGTGACTATATGTTTGTCTATGTATTCACACATGTATCATGTTTCCGGTTAATACAATTCTAGCATGAATAATAAACATTTATCATGGTATAAGGAAATAAATAATAACTTTATTATTGCCTCTAGGGCATATTTCCTCCAGTCTCCCACTTGCACTAGAGTCAATAATCTAGTTCACATCATCATGTGATTTAACACCAATATTCATATCTGTATATGATTAACACCCATAGTTCACATCGTCATGTGATCAACACCCAAAAGGTTTACTAGAGTCAATAATCTAGTTCACATCGCTATGTGATTAACACCCAAAGAGTACTAAGGTATGATCATGTTTTGCTCGTGAGAGAAGTTTAGTCAACGGGTCTGTCATATTACAGAGTCGTATGTATTTTGTAAATATTCTATGTCTACAATGCTTTGCACGGAGCTACTCTAGCTAATTGCTCCCACTTTCAATATGTATCCAGATTGAGACTTAGAGTCATCTGGATCGGTGTAAAAGATTGCATCGATGTAACTCTTTACGACGAACTCTTTTATCACCTCCATAATCGAGAAACATATCCTTATTCTACTAAGGATAATTTTGACAAATGTCCAGTGATCTACTCCTAGATCACTGTTGTACTCCCTTGCCAAACCAGGGCAGAGTATACAATAGGTCTGGTCCATAGCATGGCATACTTTTATAGAACCTATGACTGATGCATAGGGAATGACTTTCATTCTCTTTCTATTTTCTGCCGTGGTCGTGTCTTGAGTCTTACTCAATTTCACACCTTTGCAACACAGGCAAGAACTCTTTCTTTCACTGTTCCATTTTGAACTATTTCAAAATCTTGACAAGGTATGTACTTATTGAAAAACTTATCAAGCGTCTGGATCTATCTCAATAGATCTTGATGCTCAATATGTAAGCAGCTTCACCGAGGTCTTTCATTGAAAAACTTTTTATTCAAGTATCCTTTTATGCTATCCAGAAATTCTATATCATTTCCAATCAACAATATGTCTTGCATATATAATACCAGAAATGCTACAGAGCTCCCACTCACTTTCTTGTAAATACAGGCCTTTCCAAAAGTCTATATAAAACCACATGCTTTGATCAACTCATCAAAGTGTATATTCCAACTCCGAGATGCTTGCACCAGTCCATTGATGGATCGTTGGAGCTTGCACATTTTGTTAGTACCTTTAGGATTAACAAAACCTTCTGGTTGCGTCATATACAACTCTTCTTTAATAAATCCATTAAAGAATGTAGTTTTGACATCCATTTGCCAGATTTCATAACATGTGACAATTGCTAACATGATTCGGACAGACTTAAGCATCGCTACAGTTGAGGAAATCTCATTGTAGTCAACACCTTGAACTTGTCGAAAACCTTTTTGTGACAAGTCGAGCTCTGTAGATAGTAACACTACTATCAGTGTCCGTCTTCCTATTGAAGATCCATTTATTTAACATGGCTTGCTGATCATCGAGCAAGTCAATCAAAGTCTATACTTTGTTCTCATACATGGATCCTATCTCAGATTTCATGGCCTCAAGCCATTTCGCGGAATCTGGGCTCATCATCGCTTCCTCATAGTTCGTAGGTTCGTCATGGTCTAGTAACATGACTTCTAGAACGGGATTACCGTACCACTTTGGCGTGGATCTTATTCTGGAAGACCTACGAGGTTCGGTAGTAACTTGATCTGAAGCTTCATGATCATCATCATTAACTTCCTCACTAATCGGTGTAGGCATCATTGGAACTGATTTCTGTGATGAACTACTTTCCAATTTGGGAGAAGGTACAATTACTTTATCAAGTTCTACTTTCCTCCCACTCACTTCTTTCGAGAGAAACTCCTTCTCTAGAAAGGATCCATCTTAGCAACGAATCTTGCTTTCGGATCTGTGATAGAAGGTGTACCCAACAGTTTCCTTTGGGTATTCTATGAAGACGCACTTCTCCGATTTGGGTTCGAGCTTATCAGGTTGAAACTTTTTCACATAAGCATCGCAGCCCCAAACTTTAAAAAATGACAATTTTGGTTTCTTGCCAAACCACAGTTCATAAGGCGTCGTCTCAACGGATTTCGATGGTGCCCTATTTAAAGTGAATGCAACTGTCTCTAATGTATAATCCCAAAACGATAGTGGTAAATCGATAAGAGATATCATAGATTGCACTATATCCAATAAAGTACAGTTATGACGTTCGGACACACCATTAAGCTGTGGTGTTCCAGGTGGCATGAGTTTGTGAAACTATTCCACATTGTTTTAATTGAAGACCAAACTCGTAACTCAAATATTCTTCTCCACGATCAGATCGTAGAAACTTTTATTTTCTTGTTACGATGATTTTCCACTTCACTCTGAAATTCTTTGAACTTTTCAACTATTTCAGACTTATGTTTCATTAAGTAGATATACCCATATCTGCTCAAATCATCTGTGAAGGTCAGAAAATAATGATACACGCCGCAAGCCTTAACACTCATCGGATCGCATACATCGGTATGTATTATTTCCAATAAGTCAGTAGCTCGTTCCATTGTTCCGGAGAATGGAGTTTTAGTCATCTTGCCCAAAAGGCACGGTTCGCAAGCATCAAATGATTCATAACTAAGTGATTCCGAAAATCCATCTTTATGGAGTTTCTTCATGCGCTTTACACCGATATGACCCAAACGGCAGTGCCACAAATAAGTTGCACTATCATTATTAACTTTGCATCTTTTGACATCAATATTATGAATATGTGTATCACCACGATCGAGATTCAACAAACTATTCATTAAAACAGAACAACAATTATTCTCCGATTTTAAATGAATAACCGTATTGCAATAAACATGATCAAATCATATTCATGCTCAACGCAAACGCCAAATAACATTTATTTAGGTTCAACACTAATCTCGAAAGTATAGGGAGAGTGTGATGATGATCATATCAATCTTGGAACTACTTCCAACACACATCGTCACTT
Source organism: Triticum aestivum (assembly GCF_018294505.1). Taxonomy (NCBI): domain Eukaryota; kingdom Viridiplantae; phylum Streptophyta; class Magnoliopsida; order Poales; family Poaceae; genus Triticum; species Triticum aestivum. The sequence continues at coordinate 375,293,981 of NC_057798.1, read as the reverse complement.
CGCCCTCAACTAGTCTCTGTTTATTCTGTAACTCATGTTTCGAGTTACTAATATTTAGCAACCGAACAAGTATCAAATACTCAGGGGCTACTATAAACACTAGTAAAGTACACATCAATAACATGTATATCAAATATACCCTTGTTCACTTTGCCATCCTTCTTATCCACCAAATATTCAAGGCATTTCCGCTTCCAGTGATCATTTCCTTTGCAGTGTAAGCACTCAGTTTCAGGCTTTGGTCCAGCTTTGGGCTTCTTCGCGGGAGTGACAACTTTTTTGTCATTCTACTTGAAGTTCCCCTTTCTTTCCCTTTGCCCTTTTCTTGAAACTAGTGATCTTGTCAACCATCAACACTTGATGCTCTTTCTTGATTTCTACCTTCGTTGATTTCAACATCACGAAGAGCTCGGGAATCGTTTTCGTCATCCCTTGCATACTATTGTTCATCACAAAGTTCTACTAACTTGGTGATGGTGACTAGAGAATTCTGTCAATCACTATCTTATCTGGAAGATTAACTCCCACTTGATTCAAGCGATTGTAGTACCCGGACAATCTAAGCACATGCTCACTAGTTGAGCGATTCTCCTCCATCTTTTAGCCATAGAACTTGTTGAAGACTTCATATCTATCAACTCGGGTATTTGCTTGAAATATTAACTTCAACTCCTGGAACATCTCATATGGTCCATGATGTTCAAAACGTCTTTGAAGTCCCGATTCTAAGCCGTTAAGCATGGTGCACTAAACTATCAAGTAGTCATCATATTGAGTTAGCCAAACATTCATAACGTCTGCATCTGCTCCTGCAATAGGTCTGTCACCTAGCGGTGCATTAAGGACATAATTCTTCTGTGCAGTAATGAGGATAAACCTCAGATCACGGATCCAATCCGCATCATTGCTACTAACATCTTTCAATACAATTTTCTCTAGGAACATATCAAAATAAAAATATGAAAGCAACAACGCAAGCTATTGATCTACAACATAATTTGCAAAATACTACCAGGACTAAGTTCATGATAAATTAAAGTTCAATTAATCATATTACTTAAGAACTCCCACTTAGATAGACATCCCTCTAATCCTCTAAGTGATTACGTGATCCATATCAACTACACCATGTCCGATCGTCACGTGAGATGGAGTAGTTTCAACAGTGAACATCAATATGTTGATCATATCTACTATATGATTCACGCTCGACCTTTCGGTCTCCGTGTTCCGAGGCCATATCTGTATATGCTAGGCTCGTCAAGTTTTAACCTGAGTATTTCACGTGTGCAACTGTTTTGCACCCGTTGTATTTGAACATAGAGCCTATCACACCCGATCATCACGTGGTGTCTCAGCATGAAGAACTTTCACAACGGTGCATACTCAGGGAGAACACTTCTTGAAATTTTTAGTGAGAGATCATCTTAAAATGCTACCCTCAAACTAAGCAAAATAAGATGTATAAAAGATAAACATCACATGCAATCAATATAAGTGATATGATATGGCCATCATCATCTTGTGCTTGTGATCTCCATCTCCAAAGTACTGTCATGATCTCTATCGTTACCGGCACGACACCATGATCTTCATCATCTTGATCTATATCAATGTGTCGTCACATGGTCGTCTCGCCAACTATTGCTCTTGCAACTATTGCTATCGTATAGCGATAAAGTAAAGCAATTATTTGGCACTTGCATCTTATGCAACAAAGAGACAACCATAGGGCTTCTGCCAGTTGCCGATAACTTCAACAAAACATGATCATCTCATACAACAACTTATATCTCATCATGTCTTGACCATATCACATCACAACATGCCCTGCAAAAACAAGTTAGACGTCCTCTACTTTGTTGTTGCAAGTTTTATGTGGCTGCTGCGGGCTTAGCAAGAACCGTTCTTACCTACGAATCAAAACCACAACGATAGTTTGTCAAGTTGGTGCTGTTTTAACCTTCGCAAGGACCGGGCGTAGCCACACTCGGTTCAACTAAAGTTGGAGAAACAGACACCCGCTAGTCACCTGTGTGCGAAGCACGACAGTAAAACCAGTCTCGCGTAAGCGTACGCGTAATGTCGGTCCGGGCCGCTTCATCCAACAATACCGCTGAACCAAAGTATGACATGCTGGTAAGCAGTATGACTTGTATCGCCCACAACTCACTTGTGTTCTACTCGTGCATATAACATCAACGCATAAAACCTAGGCTCGGATGCCACTGTTGGGGAATGTAGTAATTTCAAAAAATTCCTACACACACACAAGATCATGGTGATGCATAGCAACGAGAGGGAAGAGTGTTGTCTACATACCCTTGTAGACCGTAAGCGGAAGCGTTAGCACAACGCGGTTGATGTAGTCGCACGTCTTCACGGCCCGACCGGTCAAGCACCGAAACTACGACACCTGCGAGTTCTAGCACATGTTCAGCTTGATGATGTCCCTCGAACTCCGATCCAGCCGAGTGTCGAGGGAGAGTTCCGTCAGCACGACGGCGTGGTGACGATCTTGATGTTCTACCATCGCAGGGCTTCGCCTAAGCACCGCTACAATATTATCGAGGAGGACTATGGTGGAGGGGGGCACCGCACATGGCTAATAGATCTCAAGGATCAATTGTTGTTGTGTCTATGGGGTGCCCCCCTGCCCCCATATATATAGGAGCAAGGGAGGGGGAGGCCGGCCTATGGAGGAGGCGCACCAAGGGGGGAGTCCTACTCCCACCGGAAGTAGGACTCCTCCTTTCCTTGTTGGAGAAGGAAAGAGGAGGAGTAGGACTCCTCCTTTCCTTGTTGGAGAAGGAAAGAGGAGGAGAGGGAGAAGGAAAAGTGGGCTGCCCCCCTTGTCCAATTCGGACCAGAGGGGGGGGGGGGGCGCAGGCCTCCTTCCTTTTGGCCTCTCTCCTCTATTCCCGTATGGCCCAATAAGGCCCATATACTCCCCGGCGAATTCCCGTAACTCTTCGGTACTCCGAAAAATACCCGAATCACTCGGAACCTTTCCGAACTCCGAATATAGTCGTCCAATATATCGATCTTTATGTCTCGACCATTTCGAGACTCCTCGTCATGTCCCCGATCTCATCCGGGACTCCGAACTCCTTCGGTACATCAAAACTCATAAACTCATAATATAACTGTCATCGAAACCTTAAGGGTGCGGACCCTACGGGTTCGAGAACAATGTAGACATGACCTAGAACTATTCTCGGTCAATAACCAATAGCGGAACCTGGATGCTCATATTGGCTCCTACATATTCTGCGAAGATTTTTATCGGTCAAACCGCATAACAACATACGTTATTCCCTTTGGCATCGGTATGTTACTTACCCGAGATTCGATCATCGGTATCCAATACCTAGTTCAATCTCGTTACTGGCAAGTCTCTTTACTCGTTACGTAATGCATCATTCCGTAACTAACTCATTAGCTACATTGCTTGCAAGGCTTATAGTGATGTGCATTACCGAGAGGGCCCAGGATACCTCTCCGACAATCGGAGTGACAAAACCTAATCTCGAAATACGCCAACCCAACATGTACCTTTGGAGACACCTGTAGTACTCCTTTATAATCACCCAGTTACGTTGTGACCTTTGGTAGCACCCAAAGTGTTCCTCCGGTAAACGGGAGTTGCATAATCTCATAGTTACAGGAACATGTATAAGTCATGAAGAAAGCAACAACAACATACTAAACGATCAAGTGATAAGCTAACGGAATGGGTCAAGTCAATCACATCATTCTCCTAATGATGTGATCCCGTTAATCAAATGACAACTCTTTTGTCCATGGTTAGGAAACATAACCATCTTTGATAAACGAGCTAGTCAAGTAGAGGCATACTAGTGACTATATGTTTGTCTATGTATTCACACATGTATCATGTTTCCGGTTAATACAATTCTAGCATGAATAATAAATATTTATCATGGTATAAGGAAATAAATAATAACTTTATTATTGCCTCTAGGGCATATTTCCTTCAAGTTGAACTTGACAAAAACACTGAGGGTGTTTTTAGTCAAGTGCTTCTCACCAAGTTGAACCTGGGGAGGATGTCAACTCCACCATCTCACACCATACCGTCATCCCCGCCGAGGAGCCCAGGCAGCTTCACTTGCAAACACATGCTGCTGAGTCTTGTGATGCCGTTGGACCTCCTAGGCTCCCCTGCCCAACCGGCAAAAAAGATCAGGCGCCCCCGCGTTGCTCCTGCTGGAATATGGAAGATGAATATCTCGCAGCCGACAGAGAAGACCAAGCAAGACAATCGCGCCGTCATGGAGATCCCGGCCTGAGCAAGCCGATCTGGCTGCCCCTCTAATAACTAGGCTTTCTAGTCTTTGGTCGGTAATAATGTGCACCTTTTGCTTTCTCTTTTTCCTGAACTTGCTTTGCAAGATGTTGTTACCTGAACTCAAGTTTCGTTATTCAATAATGGAACCGGGGGGGGGGGGCGCTGGCCCTCCTATTATTCTAAAAAAATATCTACTATACAGCTTGTTCTTGTAGACTCGTGTTGGGCCTCCAGGCGGAGAGTTTTGTAGGACAGTAGCACTTTTCCCTCAAGTGGATGACCTAAGGTTTATCAATCCGTGGGAGGTGTAGGATGAAGATGGTCTCTCTCAAACAACCCTGCAACTAAATAACAAATAGTCTTGTGTCCCCAATACACCAAATACAATGGTAAATTGTATGGGTGCACTAGTTCAGTGAAGAGATGGTGATACAAGTGTAGTAATGATAATATATATTGATTTTTGTAATAGGAACAATAAAAAACAGCAAGGTAGCAAGTAACAAAAGTGAGCACAAACGGTATTGCAATGCTTGAAAATGAGGCCATGGGTCTGTACTTTCGCTAGTGCAATCTCTCAACAATGCTAATATAATTGGATCACATAACCATCCCTCGGTGTGCAACAAAGAATCACTCCAAAGTTCTTATCTAGCGGAGAACGTAAGAAAGAATTGTTTGTAGGGTACAAAACCACCTCAAATTTATTCTTTCCGATCGATCTATCCAAGAGTTTGTACTAAGATAACACCAAGTTATCCTTTCCGATCGTTCTATCTAAGAGTTCGTACTAAAATAACACCATATGATACGCATCAACCAACTCTAATGTCACATAGATACTCCAATGTCACCACAAGTATCCATGAGTTAATTATACGATACACATCAAACAATTTCAGATTCATAATACTCAATCCAATACAAAGAACCTCAAAGAGTGCCCCAAGATTTCTACCAGAGAAACAAAGGCGAGAACGTGCATCAACCCCTATGCATAGATTACCCCAATGTCACCTCGGGAATCCGCGAGTTGAGAGCCAAAACATATATTAAGTGAATCAATATAATACCCCATTGTCACCATGGGTATTCATAGCAAGACATACATCAAGTGCTCTCAAATCCATAAAAGTATTCAATCCAAATGAAATATCAAAGGGAAAACTCAATTCATCACAACAAGATAGAGAGTGAGAAACACCATATGATCCAACTATATTAACAAAGCTCGCGATACATCAAGATCATGCCAAATCAAGAACACAAGAGAGAGAGAGAGAGAGAGAGAGAGAGAGAGAGAGAGAGAGAGAGATTAAACACATAGCTACTAGTACAAACCCTTAGCCTCGAGGGTGAACTACTGCCTCCTCATCATGGAGGCCATAAGGATGGTGAAGATGGCCTCCGGTGATGATTTCCCCCTCTAGCAGGTTGCCGGAATGGGCTCCCGATTGGTTTTTCGTGGCTACAGAGGCTTGCGGCGGCGGAACTTCCGATCTACGGTTATTTCAAGAGCTTTCTGGATTTTTCAGCGTTGGAATCACGCGAAGATGGGTCTTAGGGGGTCCACCACCCGCCAGGGCGTGCCAGGGGGCTGGCGCTCCCTGATGTATTGTGGGCAGTGGGGGGGTCCCTCTGGTGGTTCTTTGTTCCATTATTTCTCTTTTCTTCCAAAAAATCATCGAAAAGTTTTGTCCAATTCCAAGAACTTTTATTTCTACACAAAAAACAACACCATGGTAGTTCTGCTGAAAACAGCGTCAGTCCGGGTTAGTTCCATTCAAATCATACCAAAACCATATAAAATTGTTTAAACATGGCATGAAACTTCATAAATTATAGATACGTTGGAGACGTATCAATACATCACCAAATTTAGCTCTAACCTTCTGTTTAACACAATCAATTTTAGCATTAATGGTATTCAAGAAAGGTCTACCAAATATAATGGGACAAAATTATCTTGTTGTGAACCAAGTACTAAGAAATCAGTAGTGTATTTGATCTTACCACACAAGACTTCAACATCTCTAATAGTCCCAAGTGGTGAAATTATATCTCTATTTGCTAGCTTAATAGTAACATCAATATCTTCAATCTGAACAGGTGCAATATCATTCATAATTTCCTGATATAAAGTAAATGGAATAGCACTCACACTAGCGCCCATATCACATATACCATGATAGCACTGATCTCCAATTTTAACAGAAACAATACGCATGCCCAGTACGGGTTTATTCTTATCTAACATATTGCGTTCATTTCTAATGGGTTTAGCAATTGTAGCAACTTCCTCACAAAAGTAAATAACATGCCCGAGGGAGTCGTGGACTGTGGGGTCCTCGGGGAGCCGGCCTATGTGACATGGGCCAGACTGATGGGCCGTGAAGATATGAGATAGAAGGCCTTCTCCCGTGTCCGGATGGGAGTCTCCTTTGCGTGGATGGCAAGCTTGGCATCCGGATGTATAGTTTCCTTCCTCTATAAACCGACTTTATACAACCCTAGTCCCCTCCGGTGCTTATATAAACCTGAGGGCGTAGTCCGTAGAGACAATCACAATCATACAAACTAGACATCTAGGGTTTAGCCATTACGATCTCGAGGTAGATCAACTCTTGTAACCCCTATATTCATCCAAGTCAATCAAGCAGGAAGTAGGGTATTACCTCCATCAAGAGGGCCCGAACCTGGGTAAAACATTGTGTCCCCTGCTTCCTATTACCTTTGATCCTTAGACGCACAGTTCGGGACCACATACCCGAGATCTGCCAGTTTTGACACCGACAATGCCCATCAACATTATCAACCAAGAGATATTTAACCATTGCAATATTAGGTTTAAGCTTAATTTGTTCAGAGGGTCTAGGTGCTCTAATATTACTTTTATTAATCACAGTTGTAGCTTTAGCATGTTCCTTAATCCTAACAGGGAAAGGAGGTTTCTCAATATAAGCAGTAGGCACAACGGATCAATATTATAGATGATTGTTTCTTCTTTAGCTATAACATGTTATTCAATTATTTCTTCAATAGGTGGATGATATTTAAGCCACTTCTCCTTAGGGAGATCAACATGAGCAACAAAAGATTAACAGATGTAGCTACAATCTAAGAGTCAAGTCCATATTTAGTACTAAACTTATGAAAAGCATCAGTTTCCATAAAAGATTTAACACAATAAAACTCAAGATTTATACCTGACTCTTTACCTTTGTCGAACTCCCAATCTTCAAAGTTGCTTTTAATTATTTCTAAAAGATTCCGCTTGAATTCAATAGTTTTCTTCATGAAAGAACCAATAGAAGAAGAATCGAGCATGGATTGATCATTATGAGAAAGCCGAGCATAAAAGTTCTGAATAATTATTTCTCCTGAGAGCTCATGATTGGGGCATGTGTACATCATGTAGTTAAGACTCCTTCACACTTGAGCAATACTTATTTACGAGGCCAAAAATTATATATATAGGATAAGACTTCTGATGAAATTCCAATTTCAGCCGGTTCCAATCCCATGTTCCAGTATCATCCAATAGCCTATACCATGTCAATGCCTTTCCCTCCAAAGATAAAGGGAATACCTTCTTCTTAACTCCATCCTAAGATAAACATGTAAGCTTAAACAATCCACAAATTTCACCTATATATCAAGTGCATATCAGGATGTACCGTTCCATCTCCTGCATAAGGATTTGCTAGTAGTTCTCTAACATACCCGAAGGAATCTCATAGTAAATATTTTCAGTAGGTTCAGTAGGTTGAGTAGAAACTCTTATTGCTTCTGGTCGAGGTGAAGATACCCCGAACAAGCCCCTCAAAGGATTGTTTTCCATAGTGACAAGTGACGGTAAATTTCAGCACATAATATAAATGTTTCCTTACCAAATTGCACTTACCAAAGGCGCTTCACTCCCCGTAAATGGCACTGATACGTCTCCATCGTATCTACTTTTCCAAATACCTTTGCCCTTGTTTTGGACTCCAACTTGCATGATTTGAATGGAACTAACCCGGACTGACGCTGTTTTCAGCAGAACTGCCATGGTGTTATTTTTGTGCAGAAATAAAATTTCTCGGAATGAACTGAAAATCCACGGAGCAACATTTTGGAATTAATAAAAAATATTGGTGAAGAATCAACGTCAGGGGTCCCACACCCTGTCCACAAGGGTGGGGGGTGCCCTCTGCCTCGTGGGCCCCCTGGACCTCCACCGACCTCAAATCCAACTCCATATATTCACGTTCGCGGAGAAAAAAATCAGAGAGAAAGATTCATCCTGTTTTATGATACGGAGCCACCGCCAAGCCCTGAACTCTCTCGGGAGGGCTGATCTGGAGTCCGTTCGGGGCTCCAGAGACGGGGGTTCGTCATCGTCGTCATCATCAACCATCCTCCATCACCAATTTCATGATGCTCAGCGCCGTGCGTGAGTAATTCCATCATAGGCTTGCTGGACGGTGATGAGTTGGATGAGATTTACCATGTAATCTAGTTAGTTTTGTTAGGGTTTGATCCCTAGTATCCACTATGTTCTGAGATTGATGTTGCTATGACTTTGCTATGCTTAATGCTTGTCACTAGGGCCCGAGTGCCATGATTTCAGATCTGAACCTATTTTCATGAATATATGTGAGTTCTTGATCCTATCTTGCAAGTCTATAGTCATCTATTATGTGTTATGATCCGTTAACCCCGAAGTGACAATAATCGGGATACTTACCGGTGATGACCGTAGTTTGAGGAGTTCATGTATTCACTAAGTGTTAATGCTTTGGTCCGGTACTCTATTAAAAGGAGGCCTTAATATCCCTTAGTTTCCAATAGGACCCCGCTGCCATGGGAGGGTAGGACAAAAGATGTCATGCAAGTTCTTTTCCATAAGCACGTATGACTATATTCGGAATACATGCCTACATTACGTTGATGAACTGGAGCTAGTTCCCTATGTTATAACTACTACATGAGGAATCACATCCGACATAATTATCCATCACTGATCCAATGCCTATGAGCTTTTGACATATTGTTCTTTGCTTATTTACTTTACCCTTGCTGCTGCTACAATTACTACAAAACTGCTACTGTTACTTTTGGTACCGTCACCGTTACTTCCATACTACATTGCTACTAAATGCTTTGTTGCAGATACTAAGTTATCCAGGTGTGGTTGAATTGATAACTCAACTGCTAATACTTGAGAATATTCTTTGGCTCCCCTTGTGTTGAATCAATAAATTTGGGTTGAACACTCTACCCTCAAAAAATGTTGCGATCCCCTATACTTATGGGTTATCAAGACTATTTTATGGCGCCGTTGCCGGGGAGCATAGCTCTATTCTTTGAGTCACTTGGGATTTATATCTGCTGATCACTTTGAGAACTAAGATTTATCCCTCAACTACGAGGGGAGGTAAGGAACTACCATCTAGCTCTGCACTTGATTCTCCTTTTGTTATGAGTAAGCTTGCGACACCTAAACCTGCTTCTGCTATGAATTCTAATATGTTGCATCTTATTGATGATGCCACTTCTACTATGCATGATACTTATGATGAAACTACTTCTATGCTTGATACTACTGTGCCATTAGGTGAATATCTTGATGAACAACTTGCTAGGGCTAGAGAGAATGAAATTCTTGAAACTGATATTATTGATGATAGTGATGATGACGGTTCTCCCCCTAAATATGAATTGCCTATTGTGCTTGAGGTTTATGTTATGGATGAAGAAACTGGTAGAGATTTTCTTGCTTGCAATGATAGATCTGATCTTAAGAAGTTATTAGCTAAGCTGAAACAGAAGTCTCTAAATGCCAGAATGAAATATGACCCTACTTTTGCTACTCCACCTATCTTTGTGACTGATAAGGATTATGAATTCTCTGTCGATCCTGAGATAATTACTTTGGTTGAATGTGATCCTTTTTATGGCTATGAATCTGAAACCGCTGTGGCACATCTTACTAAGTTAAATGATATAGCCACCCTATTCACTAATGATGAGAAATCTTGCTACTACTATATCCTTAAGATATTTCTATTCTCATTAAAGGGTGATGCTAAAACTTGGTTTAATTCTCTTGATCCTGGTTGTGTGCGTAGTCCCCAGGATATGTTTTATTACTTCTCTGCTAAATATTTCCCTGCTCATAAGAAACAAGCTGCCTTAAGGGAAATATATAATTTTGTGCATATTGAAGAAGAGAGTCTCCCACAAGCTTGGGGGAGGCTTCTCCGATTACTTAATGCTTTGCCTGATCATCCTCTTAAGAAAAATGAAATACTTGATATCTTTTATAATGGACTAACTGATGCTTCCAACCACCTGGATAGCTGTGCTGGTTGTGTTTTCAGGGAAAGAACTGTCGATCAAGCTAAATTGCTATTAAATAATATGTTGACTAATGAAAACAATTGGACACTTCCTGAACCAACTCCTGAGCCAACTCCTAAACCAATTCCGAAGAAAAGGGGTGTTCTATTTCTCAGTCCTGAAGATATGCAAGAGGCAAAGAAATCTATGAAAGAAAAAGGTATTAAAGCTGAAGATGTTAAGAATTTACCGCCTATCGAAGAAATACATGGTCTTAATATACCACCTATTGAAGAAATACATGGTCTTGATAACCCGACACATGTAGTAAAGGTAAATTCTCTCTATAGATATGATAAAGTTGAAATCCCGTGTACTAAGTTTGCTAGCCAATGCTTGGATGAATTTGATGACTTTATGACTAGACAAGAAAATTTCAATGCTTATGTTAGTAGACAATTGAAACAAAGTGCTTATATGATTGGACACTTGAGTGATTATATGTCTAGAGTTAAAGGTGAACTTAAACTCCTTAGTAAACATGCTTCTATGGTTACCACTCAAGTAGAACAAGTACTTAAGGCTCAAAATGATTTGCTCGATGAATTAAATAATAAACATGACTTTGCTGTTAAAGTAGGTACTAGAACGGGTAAAATGACTCAGGAACCTTTATATCCTGAGGGCCACCCTAAGAGAATTGAGCAAGATTCTCAGAGAAATAATGTTGATGCACCTAGTCCTTCTAAGAGGAAGAAGAAGAAAAATGATAGGACTTTGCGTGCTTCTAGTGAACCTGTTGTAGACACACCTGAAAATCCCAATGATATTTCTATTTCTGATGTCAAAACACAATCTGGTGATGAACATGAACCTAGTGATAATGTTAATGATGATGTTCATGTTGATGCTCAACCTAGCAATAATAATGATGTAGAGGTTGAACCTGCTGTTGATCTTGATAACCCACAATCAAAGAATCAACGTTACGATAAGAGAGACTTTGTTGCTAGGAAGCATGGTAAAGAAAGAGAACCATGGGTCTAGAAACCCATGCCTTTTCCTCCTAAGCCATCCAAGAAAAAGGACGATGAGGATTTTGAGCGCTTTGCTAAAATGATTAGACCTATCTTTTTGTGTATGCGTTTGACTTATATGCTTAAAGTGAATACTTATGCTAAGTACATGAAAGACATTATTACAAATAAGAGAAAGATACCGGAAGCTGAAATTTCCACCATGCTTGTTAATTACACTTTTAAGGGTGGAATACCAAAGAAACTTGGAGATCCAGGAGTACCAACTATACCATGCTCCGTTAAAAGAAACTATGTTAAAACTGCTTTATGTGATCTTGGAGCCGGTGTTAGTGTTATGCCTCTCTCTCTTTATATCGTAGACTTGAATTGAATAAGTTGACACCTACTGAAATATCTTTGCAAATGGTTGATAAATCAACTGCTATACCTGTCGGTATTTGTGAGGATGTGCGTGTTGTGGTTGCAAATGTTACTATCTTAACGGACTTTGTTATTCTTGATATTCCCGAGGATGATAGTATGTCGATTATCCTTGGTAGACCCTTTTTGAATACTGCAGGGGCTGTTATTGATTGCAACAAAGTCAATGTCACTTTTCATGTTAATGGTAATGAGCATACAATACACTTTCCGAGGAAACAACCTCAAGTCCACAATATCAATTCTATTGGAAAAATCCCAACTATTACTATTGGAGGTTTTGAATTTCCTCTTCCTACTGTCAAGAAGAAATATGATATTCTTATTATTGGGGATGTGCATATCCTCATTGAGGTAACCTAGTGTTATTCGAAATTTCTCCGGTTTCATGCGATTCAGAATGAGTTTGTTAACAAGACTTGATCAACCTTGTTAGTGGATTCCTTTTGATGAGTATGAGACGATGAAGTTAGAAGGCACAACCTTCTGTACCCTCTTTTTACATTCTATTATTTGGATTAAATAAAGAAAAAAAATAGTATTTTCTGTCTGTTTTCTGAATTATTCGTGCAATAAAAAATGCCTCGAAAATAAAAGTTCTCCAAATGCGCTGAAAATGAAATATTATTTTTTCTGAAATATTTGAGAATAGATGGCACTGAGAACACAGCAGGGCGAGCAAGCACCTGGCCACGAGGGTCCAGGGTGCGCCCCCTGCCTCATGGGCCCATGGTGGGCCCCCTCCACTTATTCCTGCACCCATGCTCTTCTTCTTCCTCCCAAAAAATCACCATTCAGCTCAAGCACGAGTTCTAGCTCATTTTGCTGCCATTTTCAATCTCCTTGCTCAAAGCTCTATTCACAAAACTGCTTTGGGGGATTGTTCCTTGGTATGTGACTCCTCCAATGGTCCAATTAGTTTTTGTTCTAGTGCTTTATTCATTGTAAATTTTTGCTGCTAAGGTGACCCTGTTCTTGAGCTTGCATGTCAAATTTATATGGTCCCAAGTAGTTTTAATGCATGATATAGTCTCTAGGCACTTGTGGGAGTAGTTGCTATCAATTTTATTGAGTTTGGTTCATTTTTATTTTGAGTTACTAAAAATTCTAGAAATTTTCAGAAAATGATGAAGAGAGTTTTGAGGGTCTCTTCGAGCCAAAGCTCGAAGGATAAACAAGCCAAGGAGAATAAAAAGCCCAAGTATAATCTCCCTCGAGTCGCGGAGGTTTGGCCGTGTGAATGGCCTTGTGATGAGTTCCTGAGAGCAGCCGGGATTTATGATGATTTTTATTCTTTAGCTGATGATGCGGGCCTCACCGACTTCCTCCACGACCAGCTCGAACACTATCTCTTACTCGCCAATACTTTCGTGCAAAATTTTTACTTTCATCCTAATAAATCACCACCTTCAGTGGAGTTTCATTTTTATGATGAGGCTAGGGAGATGTCACTATATGAATTTTGTGCGGTTTGCAAGATACCCTTAGAGGGCAGCCTAGAGGAACCACATCATAAATATGTGGATGGATTTATTGATATGATTATTGTAGGGGAAACGAGGAAGGTTTCCGATGCAAGAATTACTAGCATACACTTTCCTGTTCTATGTTACTTTGCAATATTTGCTAGTAGATGCTTAATTGGTCGCGAGAACTGTGGAAACCTTAGTGCTCCTGATATTATTATTTTGTTCCATGCCTTATTTCGTGATAACTCTATTAGTATGGGTGCTATTGTTGCTAAACGATTAAGTCTGAACCATACAAAGGGCCCCATCTTTGGAGGTATCTATGCTTCATGTCTTGCTAAACACTTCGGGATACCTATTAGGCATTATGAGAAAGAGGAAAAGCTGCTGCCACCTACTTTTCTATATTATAAGAGCATGCTAGCACATGAGTTGTTGTTAAAAATGATGAGAAGATGCTTAAGTATAATTTGAGATTTCATAAAACTCACAGTGAGACTGTTATCCTGCCTGCACCCTCTTTGTTTGACTTAACTACAGGCACGTACCTTGTCTTGCCGGAGGCCATTCACGCATACCAGAGCCAGAATCCAGTTCTAGAGCCTAAGCCGGAACCACCACTTGACCCTTATCGACCGTCCTTTTATCAGTGGGATCTGGAGGAGATCGCCAGCCAGTGGTACTCTGATGATACTCCTCAGTACACCGGAGAGAGTAGCCGCGATCCATGGGCATAGACTAACTTAGGCCCAAAGCCTAAGCTTGGGGGAGTACGTATTTCTCACCGACATTACATTCATGTTCACACACTCATTCTAGTTGTAGATGCTCATAGTTTTTTATTGTACTATCCATGCTAGTTTATTTTCTTTTTCTAGCTTTCTTCTTGTGTGTTTGATAAACCTTAAGAAAAAAACCGAAAAAATAGTTATAGCTTTTGGCTAGTTTACTTTCCATGCTTGTAGTAGTAGTAATTAAAAGAAAACCCAAAAAGATTTCTCATTCTTCTTTTGTTTGTTGGGAGCTTTCCCGTGTAAATAGTTTTATTCCTTTTCTTTTCTTTGGGGGTCAAGAGGAGAAGACCATGATGAAAATGTTGAGTGGCTCTTATATGCATTATTGTTGACTTAACCAAGAGCCATATTACCTTGTCTTCTCCCTTGAATTGAATGCTTGCAGATTCCAACTTAGTCCAATGCATGTGCACTATTATTATTATTATCCACACCATTCGGTCGTGCAAGTGAAAGGCAATAATGACAATGTATAATGAGATGATCGAGATGAGAGAAGCTGGTATGAACTCGACCTCTTGTTTTTGTAAATATGATTAGTTCATTGTTCCTGATTCAGCCTACTATGAATAAACATGTTTGCAATGACAATTAGAGATTATAGTTGCTTATGCCATGCTTAATTAGCTTGGAGTTTATAATGGTTTCCTTGTGTGCCAACATGCTATTGAAATAGTTGTGATGTGGTATGATAGGGTGGTATCCTCCTTTGAATGATTCGAGTGACTTGACTTGGCACATGTTCACGCATGTAGTTGAAACAAAATCAACATAGCCTTCATGATATTTATGTTCATGGTGGATTATATCCTACTCATGCTTGCACTCAGTGTTGATTAAATTTAATGCATGTTCATGACTGTTGTCGCTTTCTAGTTGGTCACTTCCCAGTCTCTTTCTAGCCTTCACTTGTACTAAGCAAGAATACTGCTTGTGCATCCAAAATCCATAAACCCCAAATTTATTCCATATGAGTCCACCATACCTTCCTATATGCGGTATCCACCTTCCGTTCCAAGTAAATTTGTCTATGCCAACCTCCAAACCTTCAAATGAAATTTTGTTTTGTATGCTCGAACAGCTCATGTATCAACTAGGGTTTTCTGTATCTTGCATGCTAGGCGGGTTATTCTCAAGAGGAGTGGGCTCTGCTCCTCACTCACGAGAAAATGGCTGGTCATTGGGATGCCCAGTCCCATGCTTAAATCAAAAATAATCACAAACAAAATTCCCCCAGGATTATTGCTAGTTGGAGGCACCCGTTGCTTTGGGTAAGCCATGGATTGATGCTTGTTGGTGGAGGGGGAGTATAAACTTTACCATTCGTTTGGGAACCGCTTATAATGTGTGTAGCATGGAAGATATAGAGATCTCTCAGTTGTTATGTTGACAATGAAAGTATACCGCTCAAAATATTATTTATCTCTATTTCAAAATCGAGCTCTGGCACCTCTACAAATCCCTGCTTCCCTCCGCGAAGGGCCTATCTATTTACTTTTATGTTGAGTCATCACACTCTTATTAAAAAGCACCTGCTGGAGAGCATCGATGTCATTTGCATGCATTACTATTAATTTATATTGAGTATGACTATGACTGGATCTCTTTTACCATGAATTACAATGTTTAGTCAGTCCTTGATCTTCAGAGGTGCTCTGCATTTATGTTATGCGGTCTCAGAAAGGGCTAGCGAGATACCATCTTGTTATATCATATTATGATTGTTTTGAGAAAGTGTTGTCATCTGAGATTTATTATTATTGCTCGCTAGTTGATTATGCCATTGATATGAGTAAACATGATACCTAAGTTTTATTGTGAATATGATTAGTTCATAATCTCTGCTGGAAACTTGAATGCTGGCTTTACATATTTGCAACAACAAGAGCAAACAAAGTTTGTAAAAGTTTTTCTTTATCACTTTCAGTTTGTCAACTAAATTGCTTGAGGACAAGCAAAGGTTTAAGATTGGGGGAGTTGATACGTCTCTGTCGTATCTACTTTTCCAAACACTTTTGCCCTTGGTTTGGACTCTAACTTGCATGATTTGAATGGAACTAACTCGGACTGACGTTGTTTTCAGCAGAACTGCCATGGTGTTATTTTTATGCAAAAATAAAAGTTCTCGGAATGACCTGAAAATCCGAGGAGCAACTTTTTGGAATTAATAAAAAATATTGGCTAAAGAATCAACGTCAGGGGGCCCACACCCTGTCCACGTGGGTGGGGGCGCCCCCTAGGGCGCGCCCCCTGCCTCGTGGGCCCCCTGGACCTCCACCGACCTCAACTCCAACTCCATATATTCACGTTCGCGGAGAAAAAATCAGAGAAAGACTCATTGCGTTTTACGATACGGAGCCGTCGCCAAGCCCTAAACTCTCTCGGGGGGCTGATCTGGAGTCCATTCGGGGCTCCAGAGAGGGGGATTCATCGTCGTTGTCATCATTAACCATCCTCCATCACCAATTTCATGATGCTCACCGCCGTGCGTGAGTAATTCCATCATAGGCTTGCTAGACGGTGATGGGTTGGAAGAGATTTACCATGTAATCGAGTTAGTTTTGTTAGGGTTTGATCCCTAGTATCCACTATGTTCTGAGATTGATGTTGCTATGACTTTGCTATGCTTAATGCTTGTCACTAGGGCCCGAGTGCCATGATTTTAGATCTGAACCTATTATGTTTTCATGAATATATGTGAGTTCTTGATCCTATCTTGCAAGTCTATAGTCAACTATTATGTGTTATGATCCGTTAACCCTGAAGTGACAATAATCGGGATACTTACCGGTGATGACCGTAGTTTGAGGAGTTCATGTATTCACTAAGTGTTAATGCTTTGGTCAGGTACTCTATTAAAAGGAGGCCTTAATATCCCTTAGTTTCCAATAGGACCCCGCTGCCATGGGAGGGTAGGACAAAAGATGTCATGCAAGTTCTTTTCCATAAGCACGTATGACTATATTTGGAATACATGCCTACATTACATTGATGAACTGGAGCTAGTTCTGTGTCACCCTATGTTATAACTATTACATGAGGAATCACATCCGACATAATTATCCATCACTGATCCAATGCCTACGAGCTTTTCACATATTGTTCTTTGCTTATTTACTTTACCGTTGTTGCTGATACAATTACTACAAAACTGCTACTGTTACTTTTGCTACCGTTACCGTTACTTCCATACTACTTATCTACTAAATACTTTTCCACAGATACTAAGTTATCCAGGTGTGGTTGAATTGAAAACTCAACTGCTAATACTTGAGAATATTCTTTGGCTCCTGTCGGTGTCAAAACCGACGGATCTCGGGTAGGGGGTCCCGAACTGTGCGTCTAGGCGGATGGTAACAGGAGACAAGGGACACGATGTTTTACCCAGGCTCGGGCCCTCTTGATGGAGGTAAAACCCTACGTCCTGCTTGATTAATATTGATGATGTGTGTTACAAGAGTGGATCTACCACGAGATCAAGGAGGCTAAACCCTAGAAGCTAGCCTGTGGTATGATTGTTGTTCGTCCTACGGACTAAAGCCATCCGGTTTATATAGACATCGGAGAGGGCTATGGTTACACAAAGTCGGTTACAATGGTAGGAGATCTACATATCCGTATCGCCAAGCTTGCCTTCCACGCCAAGGAAAGTCCCATCCGGACACGGGACGAAGTCTTCAATCTTGTATCTTCATAGTCTTGGAGTCCGGCCGATGATGATAGTTCGGCTATCCGGACACCCCCTAGTCCGGGACTCCCTCAGTAGCCCCCGAACAAGGCTTCAATGACGACGAGCCCGGCGCATATGTTGTCTTCGGCGTTGCAAGGCGGGTTCTCCTTCAAACTTCATGTTCCTGTCGAATAGTGTCCGGCTTCCCAGGTGAGTACGACCGAAGCTCTGACACCGTTGCTTTGTTAATGCTTATTTCTAACCACCATGCACCAATGGTGCTCGGCAGGCGGTGCCTTCACGGCAGGAAGCCGATCTTGCGACGACTGATCAAACGGGGTCAGTTCGGCCCAGTAGGCGGAAGAGGAGTGCGGCGCGAATCGAAACGTCGCCGCAAAGGTATGGCGCACCATTGTCCTTTAAGGGAAAAACTCCTGGGAGGCATATTAATGCTCATGATTCTTCCAGGAGAAAAAGCACTCGCTGGACTGAGTCCGGAGAGGGTGCCCACCAAGCCTCCGCCAGCCAGGCTCCAACGCATGGTCCGAAAGGGGAGGCTAGCGCAAGGCGCGAGCCGGACGCTCCTCCAACGGAGGATGCCGACAGGTTGTCCGCCACCAGGTCTGAGGTGGAGAGCGCCATGAATCATAGGCGCCGTCGGACAATTCTTCGTGACGCGTGTTTCTCTCCTGAGGCGTTAAATGCCTTTAATGCGGGAGATGCGCACCTCCGTGCTGCTCAAGATGGTTTAACCAAAGCCACGGAGCAGTATGTAAAGGACATACGGGTGATGAATTTTAATGGCTATATATGCCAGTAGCCCCCGAGACTTAAAATAGTTAAACTAACTGATTTAAGGATTATTTGTTATGCAGGATCTTACTAAGAAGAATACCCACCTGTCTCAGGAGCTTCAAAAGTGCAAGGCCCAACTTGAGGCCGCACTAGCCGCTGCCGGGGGAGCCACGGAGACCCCCTCTGGTAATTCATATTTTTTGAAAAGATAAGTAGTTAACAAAATGCGGCGTGTGTGTATAGTTTGACAATAATATTGTAGAGGGCGCCGGACTAGATCCGAACAAGCAACAGCTACTGCGCCAGTTGAAGGCCGGCGAGAGGGTGCTTACGAAGGTGCAGAAGGAGAGAAACAAACTCCAAGATGCCCACACCCATCTTGGAGAAGAGCTGAAAGGTGTTCGGGCCCAGCTGTCTGGCTCCTTGAAGGAGAATCAGCGGCTTCGTCGCGGCATCTATAGTAAGTGCTTGAGCAAACTCTTTTGAAAAGAAGAGTTCGGCGAGGAAGTCGGTTAACAGAAATATTTCTGTAGGTGTGCTCACAGGTCGCCCTGCGGAGGAAATGCCTGGTTCAACGGGTGACCAACTTCCCGAGCTGGTGCAACTTCTCAAACGTGTTCGGTAGGCGATGAGTGGCGTCGTGCAAGCTTTATGGCCTTCCGTCTCCCTACCCGAGGGCCTTGGAGGGCTTGCTGAGAAGCTTCAGGGAGCACGGCGACGCCTCCGTCCGTGGAAGATATCGGCCTGCCGTCAAGGCGCCAGGGAGGCCTGGGCCATGGTGAAGACGCGGTATCCGAAGGCTGACCCAAACCACATGGCCGAGGTCGGACCTGCGGGGCCTGACGGAAGGAGATCCCTGTGAGCTTGATGTACGGCCAAGTAGAACTGGCCGTGAAATATTCCCAACAGGACTGTAAATTAGACAGCCTGTTAGATGGGATTGAAGAGGAGTACAATCAGTCAGTTTGACGATGTAATTTTGAAATGACATGTAAAATGCCTTCTAGCCGGATTGTAGATCGTTTGTCTTTGCGGACCTTTTCGCTTCAACCTCGGGACCCAACAGTCCGGAGTGTGTCCGAATACCCTTACGGTTATAGAAGAACCGGGGCATGCGTGGAGACAAGGCGTCGGGGTCATAATTGCTTTATCAGACAAGTGCCCAGCTAGTTATGTTATATTACATGGTTAGTAAGAAACATCTTCCAGGGAGAATAGTTCCGTTAAGGGTTCCTTTCCCTGGGGAGGCATGCCCTAAAGTGCATGTTGAGACTGCGAAAATAGCAGAAAAAGCATCTGGGGGCAAATAAATAAGTAAGTAATAAATCATCTTTCAAGTCACCGACCGAATATTCTCTTAAGAACGCTAGCTTTCGGCTTCACCCAGTCTGAGGTACACATCCGGCTGACCCGGCAGTAACAATCGCAGAGGTGCTCCCTTTACCTCCTAGCCGAACAATCGGGAACGTAGGGGTAAGCACAGGAGCCAGGCAACCCAGCTTGGCCAAAACTTAAGTCATATCGATGCATATAATGGTGAATAAAAGGTACATGCGGAAGTATGACACATGTGTTGGGCATAAAGCCCGTATAAATAAGCTTCTAATAAAGAAGCCCCCAGGTATAACGAGTGCGAGTAGCACATCAAGTAAGTGCGAACAAAGCGCAGATCAGCCCTCGAGAGGTTTGAGCTGAAGAAAGGAGAGGAGAAAGGAGGGAAAACAAAGACAGCGAAAAAATATGAAAGGTGGACGGAGGAAGGAGACGAACCCTGAGTCCGGCGCTAGGCGTAAAATCTTCGGAGACGGGCTGCGTTCCATGGGTTTGGCTCGAGTCGGTTGTCAGATGCGTTGCGTAGACGGTATGCACCGCCGGTAAGGACTTGGTCAATGATGAAGGGACCTTCCCATTTGGGCTTAAGTTTGTCCTTTTTCTTGTCCGGCAGGCGTAGAACTAGCTCGCCAACGTTGTAAGTTTTGGCCCGTACTTCTCTGCTTTGATATCTTCGAGCCTGCTGTTGATAAAATGCGGAACGGGATTTTGCCACGTCGCGCTCCTCCTCTAAAGCGTCCAAACTGTCCTGCCGATCTAACTCGGCTTCTCTTTCCTCGTACATGCGCACGCGAGGTGAGTCATGAATTATGTCGCAGGGCAAAACTGCCTCAGCGCCGTATACCATAAAAAATGGTGTGAATCCGGTTGTGCGGTTTGGCGTGGTCCGCAGCCCCCAGAGTACGGAGTCGAGCTCCTCTACCCAGTGCGTGTTAGATTCCGTGAGGGACCGCACTAATCTGGGTTTGATGCCGCTCATGATTAGACCATTTGCTCGTTCCACTTGACCATTAGTTTGAGGGTGGTAGACTGAAGCGTAGTCGAGCTTGATGCCCATGTTTTTGCACCAGAGTTTAACCTCGTCGGCCGTGAAATTCGTGCCGTTATCAGTGATGATGCTGTGGGGGACGCCGAAGCGGTGTACTACCCCGGATATGAAGTCTATCACAGGTCCGGATTCTGCCGTTTTAACCGGCTTGGCCTCTATCCATTTGGTGAATTTATCCACCATGACCAATAAGTATTTGTGCTTGTGGGTTCCCCTTTAAGGGGTCCAACCATGTCAAGCCCCCAGACCGCGAACGGCCAAGTAATGGGTATAGTTTTGAGGGCGGTGGGTGGCATATGGCTCTGATTGGCAAAGAGCTGGCAACCGACGCATCGTTGGACTAAGTCCTGAGCATCTGCCCGGGCGGTCGGCCAATAAAATCCTGTACGGAAGGCCTTGCCTACAAGGGCCCGGGCGGCGGCGTGGTGCCCGCCGAGTCCGGCGTGAATTTCAGCCAGGAGATTTCGCCCTTCCTCTTCGGAGATACACCTTTGAAGGACTCCGGTCGTGCTTTTCTTATAAAGTTCTCCCTCATGGACCTTGTAGGCTTTAGACCGCCGAACTATGCAGCGGGCCTCATTTTGGTCTTCGGGAAGTTCCTGCCTAATTAAGTAGGCTAGGAATGGTTCCGTCCACGGGGCAATTACTGCCATTATTTCGTGGGCTGAAGGTGTTATTTCATTGGCTGAGCCGCCGATCGTGTCAGAATTGTCTGAGTTAGGTGATGCAGCTGGCTCCGGATTGTTATTTCCGGACTCCTCTTCCCATAATACGGATGGCTTAAAGAGCCATTCCAGGAAGATGTTTGGAGGGACGGCGTCATGTTTTGTACCGATGCGTGCTAACACGTCTGCTGCCTGGTTATTATCCCGGGCTACATGATGGAATTCAAGTCCTTCGAATCGAGCTGACATTTTTAGGACGGCGTTGCGGTAGCTGCCATTTTCGGATCTTTGGCGTCAAAGTCTCCATTTACTTGGGATATTGCGAGGTTTGAATCCCCACGCACCTCTAGGCGTTGAATGCCCATGGAGATTGCCATCCGGAGGCCGTGTAGAAGGGCCTCGTATTCGGCTGCATTGTTGGAGTCCATGTACATTATTTGAAGTACGTATTGGACTATGTCTCCAGTTGGGGACGTCAAGACGACGCCAGCCCCCAAGCCAGCCAGCATTTTGGATCCGTCGAAATGCATGATCCAATTGGAGTACGTGCTCGTACTCTTTAGGGAGTTCGGCTTCGGTCCATTCGGCGACGAAGTCAGCCAGGACTTGCGACTTTATAGCTCGCCGTGGTTTGTAGGTTATGTCAAATGGTAAGAGCTCCAATGGCCCATTTTGCAATCCTGCCCGTTGCGTCGCGGTTGTTTATAATATCGTTGAGAGGTACTTCGGAGGCCACCGTTATGGAACACTCTTGAAAGTAGTGTCGCAGCTTCCGGGATGCCATGAACACCGCATACGCTATCTTTTGATAATGTGGGTACCGGGACTTGCATGGAGTTAAGACAGTGGATACGTAGTATACTGGTTTTTGAAGAGGGAATCTGTGCCCTTCAGTTTCTCGTTCGACGACGAGTACCGCGCTAACAACTTGATGTGTTGCTGCGATGTATAATAACATAGGTTCGCCCAGGTTGGGCGCGGCCAGGACCGGATTTGTTGCCAGTATGGCCTTGATTTCTTCGAGTCCGGCCGTGGCGGCATCCGTCCATTCGAAGTGTTCGGTGCGCCGGAGGAGGCGATAGAGGGGCAGAGCCTTTTCTCCCAAACGGGAGATGAAGCGGCTTAGAGCCGCTACGCACCCAGTTAGTTTTTGTATTTGCTTGAGGTCTTTTGGGATATCCAATTGTGACAGAGCTCGGATCTTGGCTGGGTTTGCTTCAATTCCTCTACCGGATACAATGAAGCCCAAAAGCTTTCCGGCTGGTACTCCGAAGACACACTTTTCCGGGTTGAGCTTAATGTCATATGCTCGGAGGTTGTCAAATGTCACCCTCAAGTCGTCTACTAGAGTTTCGACGTGTTTGGTCTTGACGACCACATCGTCTACGTATGCCTCTACTGTTTTGCCTATCTGGGTAGCCAGACATGTCTGAATCATGCGCTGATATGTTGCGCCGGCGTTTTTGAGTCCGAAGGGCATTGTGTTGAAGCAGAATGGCCCATATGGAGTAATGAATGCCGTTGCGGCCTGGTCTTTTTCCGCCATCTTGATTTGATGGTATCCGGAGTATGCATCGAGGAAGCACAATGAATCGTGCCCTGCGGTAGCATCGATGATTTGGTCGATGCGAGGGAGAGGGAAAGGGTCCTTTGGACAGGCCTTGTTAAGGTCTTTGAAATCGACGCAGAGGCGCCAGGATTTGTCCTTTTTTGGTACCATTACCAGGTTGGCTAGCCAGTCCGGATGTTTGATATCTCTGATGAATCCGGCTTCTAAGAGTTTGGCTAGCTCCTCTCCCATTGCCTGTCTTTTGGGTTCGGAAAACTCCGAAGAGCTTGTTTGACTGGCTTGAATCCTTTTAGGATATTTAGGCTGTGCTCTGCCAGCCTGCGTGGGATGCCTGACATGTCTGAAGGGTGCCAGGTAAAAATGTCCCAATTTTCCCGAAGGAATTCTCGTAGTGCGGCTTCTACATCAGGATTTAATTGTGCCCCAATGGATGCCGTCTTTGTGGGGTCCGTTGGGTGGACCTGAAATTTCACTATTTCGTCTGCTGGTTTGAAAGGGCTGGACTTGGACCTCTTATCGAGTATCTCATCGTCCCTATCCACCGTGGAGCGCAGCGTAGTTAATTCCTCTGCCGCTAGGGCTTCGGATAATGCCTCTAGGGCCAGTGCGGCTGTCTTATTTTCAGCGCGGAGTGCTATATCTGGATCACTGGCGAGAGTGATTATTCCATTGGGTCCGGGCATTTTGAGCTTCATGTACCCATAATGGGGTATAGCTTGGAAGATTGTGAATGCCTCTCGCCCTAGCAAAGCGTGATATCCGCTGCCGAATGGGGCCACTTGGAATGTGAGCTCTTCGGACCTATAATTGTCCGGCGACCCGAACACTACATCTAGTGCGATTTTTCCTGTGCAGCGTACTTCTCGACTAGGGATTATCCCCCTGAAGGTTGTGCTGCTTCGCTCAATGCGGCTCCAGTCAATTTCCATTTTTTGAAGGGTTTCCTCGTAGATGAGGTTTAATCCGCTGCTGCCATCCATGAGTACCTTGGTAAGAAGAAAGCCGTCCACTATCGGACTGAGGACCAATGCGACTGGTGCTCTAGCTGTTCGGAATTTAGGTTCGTCGCTGGCATTGAAGGTGATAGCCGTGTCGCTCCATGGATTTGCTGTTGCTACTTGGTAGACTTCGGCGAGGCTGCGGATTGTTTGTTTCCGCATATTATTTGATGCGAAAGTCTCGAAGACTGTTAATATCGTACTGGTGCTGCTGGGCTGGTTGCCCGGGGCTAAAAAGCCTTCGCCACTTTTGGCCACCTGCCGTAGTATCCAACATGCTCGAAGGCTATGTGTTGGAGTAGCGTCCTCCGTACTGTGGATTTTGCAGGGCCCGTTGAGCCATCCCTCCAGTACGGTTCCGTACCCTTTAGGGTTTTTTTGCTTTTTGGTTTTTAACCCAGGTGCTTGACTATGACGCACTCTTTTATTTCGGACTTGGGTTGTATTCAGGGCCGGATTGTCCCAGAACCTAGTTTCGGTTTTCCAGGAACTCTCCATCGCACAGTATTTTTGTACAATGATCGCTAGGTCGGCGAAGCGTGTAACTTCGCGACGACTGATGGCGTTTATGATTCCCTTGTCCGTGCAATTGTTGCAGAGAATTGAAATCGCGCTTTCTTCACGGCAGTCCTTTATCCTGTCCATAACCAGGAGGAATCTGGCCCAGTAATGATGTACTGTTTCATCGGGCTCTTGCCGTATTTGAGATAGATCGCTTATGTTTGGGTGGGCGGGTGGAATCAAGTTCGGAACCCCGCCCAATCTGAGGCTCAAAGGCCAAGAAGCTTTCAGATTCGGAAGCTTGGTTTGCTGGATGCTTTCCAACGAATCTGGTCCAATGCCTGACTTTAGGTTCAGTATTTGATTGGTGTCCGTCCCTCCGCGGGAGTCCGGCATGGAGGGATCGGGAATCCGGACATAGTTGGTTTTTAACATAGAAGAAGAGTCGCCGCATTGTTCCTCTACCACGACAACGTGGTGGGTAACCTGGGGAGAGTTAATTTTTCTCAGATCGGTTTTAAGACCAATCTGATCATAGTCGGTAGCGACTCCCAGGGCGGCGATGCGATCCAAGAGCTCGTTTACGGAGGAGAGCTCAATCGGATCTAGCTGCTCGGCGAATTCCGAGCTTACATGAAGATCGCTTTTAATGACCTGAGAGGTCATCGTCGGAGCGGTGGCCGAACAGGCGGTCATAAGAAAACCACCTAGCCGGATAGTCTGGCCGGCGGCCAAAGCTCCCTTGACGACGGTGCCGTCTTTGAAGATGGGAAAAGGCATCCTTCCTGATGGTGACGACACAGAGGAACTCTCAATGAAAGCACCAATGTCGGTGTCAAAACCGGCGGATATCGGGTAGGGGGTCCCGAACTGTGCGTCTAGGCGGATGGTAACAGGAGACAAGGGACACGATGTTTTACCCAGGTTCGGGCTCTCTTGACGGAGGTAAAACCCTATGTCCTGCTTGATTAATATTGATGATGTGTGTTACAAGAGTGGATCTACCACGAGATCGAGGAGGCTAAACCCTAGAAGCTAGCCTATGGTATGATTGTTGTTTGTCCTACGGACTAAAGCCATCCGGTTTATATAGACACCGGAGAGGGCTATGGTTACACAAAGTCGGTTACAATGGTAGGAGATCTACATATCCGTATCGCCAAGCTTGCCTTCCACGCCAAGGAAAGTCCCATCCGGACACGGGACGAAGTCTTCAATCTTGTATCTTCATAGTCTTGGAGTCCGGCCGATGATGATAATTCGGCTATCCGGACACCCCCTAGTCCGGGACTCCCTCAGTAGCCCCCGAACCTGGCTTCAATGACGACGAGCCCGACGCATATGTTGTCTTCGGCGTTGCAAGGCGGGTTCTCCTTCAAACTTCATGTCCCTGTCGAATAGTGTCCGGCTTCCCAGGTGAGTATGACCGAAGCTTTGACACCGTTGCTTTGTTAATGCTTATTTCTAACCACCATGCACCAATGGTGCTCGGCAGGCGGTGCCTTCACGGCAGGAAGCCGAGCTTGCGGCGACTGATCAAACGGGGTCAGTTCGGCCCAGCAGGCGGAAGAGGAGTGCGGCGCGAATCGAAACGTCGCCGCAAAGGTATGGCGCACCATTGTCCTTTAAGGGAAAAACTCCTGGGAGGCATATTAATGCTCATGATTCTTCCAGGAGAAAAAGCACTCGCCGGACTGAGTCCGGAGAGGGTGCCCACCAAGCCTCCGCCAGCCAGGCTCCAACGCTTGGTCCGGAAGGGGAGGCTAGCGCAAGGCGCGAGCCGGACGCTCCTCCAACGGAGGATGCCGACAGGTTGTCCGCCACCAGGTCTGAGGTGGAGAGCGCCATGAATCATAGGCGCCGTCGGACAATTCTTCGTGACGCGTGTTTCTCTCCTAAGGCGTTAAATGCCTTTAATGCGGGAGATGCGCACCTCCGTGCTGCTCAAGATGGTTTAACCAAAGCCACGGAGGAGTATGTAAAGGACATACGGGTGAGGAATTTTAATGGCTATATATGCCAGTAGCCCCCGCGACTTAAAATAGTTAAACTAACTGATTTAAGGATCATTTGTTATGCAGGATCTTACTGAGAAGAATACCCACCTGTCTCAGGAGCTTCAAAAGTGCAAGGCCCAACTTGAGGCCGCACTAGCCGCTGCCGGGGGAGCCACGGACACCCCCTCTGGTAATTTATATTTTTGAAAAGAGAAGTAGTTAACAAAATGCGGCGTGTGTGTATAGTCTGACAATAATATTGCAGAGGGCGCCGGACTAGATCCGGACAAGCAACAGCTACTGCGCCAGTTGAAGGCCGGCGAGAGGGTGCTTACGAAGGTGCAGCAGGAGAGAAACAAACTCCAAGATGCCCACACCCAGCTTGGAGAAGAGCTGAAAGGTGTTCGGGCCCAGCTGTGTGGCTCCATGAAGGAGAATCAGCGGCTTCGTCGCGACATCTATAGTAAGTGGTTGAGCAAACTCTTTTGAAAAGAAGAGTTCGGCGAGGAAGTCGGTTAACAGAAATATTTCTGTAGGTGTGCTCACAGGTCGCCCTGCGGAGGAAATGCCTGGTTCAACGGGTGACCAACTTCCCGAGCTGGTGCAACTTCTCAAACGTGTTCGGTAGGCGATGAGTGGCGTCGTGTAGGCTTTATGGCCTTCCGTCTCCCTACCCAAGGGCCTTGGAGGGCTTGCTGAGAAGCCTCAGGGAGCACGGCGACGCCTCCGTCTGTGGAAGATATCGGCCTGCCGTCAAGGCGCCAGGGAGGCCTGGGCCATGGTGAAGACGCGGTATCCGAAGGCTGACCCAAACCACATGGCCGAGGTCGGACCTGCGGGGCCTGACGGGAAGGAGATCCCTGTGAGCTTGATGTACGGCCAAGTAGAACTGGCCACAAAATATTCCCAACATGACTGTAAATTAGATAGCCTGTTAGATGGGATTGAAGAGGAGTACAATCAGTCAGTTTGACGATGTAATTTTGAAATGACATGTAAAATGCCTTCTAGACGGATTGTAGATCGTTTGTCTTTGCGGACCTTTTCGCTTCAACCTCGGGACCCAACAGTCCGGAGTGTGTCTGAATACCCTTACGGTTATAGAAGAACCGGGGCATGCGTGGAGACAAGGCGTCGGGGTCATAATTGCTTTATCAGACAAGTGCCCAACTAGTTATGTTATATTACATGGTTAGTAAGAAACATCTTCCAGGAAGAATAGTTCCGTTAAGGGTTCCTTTCCCTGGGGAGGCATGCCCTAAAGTGCATGCCGAGACTGCGAAAATAGCAGAAAAAGCATCTGGGGGCAAATAAATAAGTAAGTAATAAATCATCTTTCAAGTCACCGACCGAATATTCTCTTAAGAACGCTAGCTTTCGGCTTCACCCAGTCTGAGGTACACATCCGGCTGACCCGGCAGTAACAATCGCAGAGGTGCTCCCTTTACCTCCTAGCCGAACAATCGGGAACGTAGGGGTAAGCACAGGAGCCAGGCAACCCAGCTTGGCCAAAACTTAAGTCATATCGATGCATATAATGGTGAATAAAAGGTACATGCGGAAGTATGACACATGTGTGTGGCATAAAGCCCGTATAAATAAGCTTCTGTTAAAGAAGCCCCCAGGTATAACGAGTGTGAGTAGCACATCAAGTAAGTGCGAACAAAGCGCAGATCAGCCCTCGAGAGGTTTGAGATGAAGAAAGGAGAGGAGAAAGGAGGGAAAACAAAGACAACGAAAAAATATGAAAGGTGGACGGAGAAAGGAGACGAACCCTGAGTCCGGCGCTAGGCGTAAAATCTTCGGAGACGGGCTGCGTTCCATGGGTTTGGCTCGAGTCGGTTGTCAGATGCGTTGCGTAGACGGTATGCACCGCCGGTAAGGACTTGGTCAATGATGAAGGGACCTTCCCATTTGGGCTTAAGTTTGTCCTTTTTCTTGTCCGGCAGGCGTAGAACTAGCTCGCCAACGTTGTAAGTTTTGGCCCGTACTTCTCTGCTTTGATATCTTCGAGCCTGCTGTTGATAAAATGCGGAACGGGATTTTGCCACGTCACGCTCCTCCTATAAAGCGTCCAAACTGTCCTGCCGATCTAACTCGGCTTCTCTTTCCTCGTACATGCGCACGCGAGGTGAGTCATGAATTATGTCGCAGGGCAAAACTGCCTCAGCGCCGTATACCATAAAAAATGGTGTGAATCCGGTTGTGCGGTTTGGCGTGGTCCGCAGCCCCCAGAGTACGGAGTCAAGCTCCTCTACCCAGTGCGTGTTAGATTCCGTGAGGGACCGCAATAATCTGGGTTTGATGCCGCTCATGATTAGACCATTTGCTCGTTCCACTTGACCATTAGTTTGAGGGTGGTAGACTAAAGCGTAGTCGAGCTTGATGCCCATGTTTTTGCACCAGAGTTTAACCTCGTCGGCCATGAAATTCGTGCCGTTATCAGTGATGATGCTGTGGGGGATGCCGAAGCGGTGTACTACCCCGGATATGAAGTCCATCACAGGTCTGGATTCTGCTGTTGTAACCGGCTTGGCCTCTATCCATTTGGTGAATTTATCCACCATGACCAATAAGTATTTGTGCTTGTGGGTTCCCCCTTTAAGGGGTCCAACCATGTCAAGCCCCCAGACCGCGAACGGCCAAGTAATGGGTATAGTTTTGAGGGCGGTGGGTGGCATATGGCTCTGATTGGCAAAGAGCTGGCAACCGACGCATCGTTGGACTAAGTCCTGAGCATATGCCCGGGCGGTCGGCCAATAAAATCCTGTACGGAAGGCCTTGCCTACAAGGGCCCGGGCGGCGGCATGGTGCCCGCCGAGTCCGGCGTGAATTTCAGCCAGGAGATTTCGCCCTTCCTCTTCGGAGATACACCTTTGAAGGACTCCGGTCGTGCTTTTCTTATAAAGTTCTCCCTCATGGACCTTGTAGGCTTTAGACCGCCGAACTATGCAGCGGGCCTCATTTTGGTCTTCGGGAAGTTCCTGCCTAATTAAGTAGGCTAGGAATGGTTCCGTCCACGGGGCAATTACTGCCATTATTTCGTGGGCTGAAGGTGTTATTTCATTGGCTGAGCCGCCGATCGTGTCAGAATTGTCTGAGTTAGGTGATGCAGCTGGCTCCGGATTGTTATTTCCGGACTCCTCTTCCCATAATACGGATGGCTTAAAGAGCCGTTCCAGGAAGATGTTTGGAGGGACGGCGTCACGTTTTGCGCCGATGCGTGCTAACACGTCTGCTGCCTGGTTATTATCCCGGGCTACATGATGGAATTCGAGTCCTTCGAATCGAGCTGACATTTTTAGGACGGCGTTGCGGTAAGCTGCCATTTTCGGATCTTTGGCGTCAAAGTCTCCATTTACTTGGGATATTGCGAGGTTTGAATCCCCGCGCACCTCTAGGCGTTGAATGCCCATGGAGATTGCCATTCGGAGGCCGTGTAGAAGGGCCTCGTATTCGGCTGCATTGTTGGAGTCCATGTACATTATTTGAAGTACGTATTGGACTGTGTCTCCAGTTGGGGACGTCAAGACGACGCCAGCCCCCAAGCCAGCCAGCATTTTGGATCCGTCGAAATGCATGATCCAATTGGAGTACGTGCCGTACTCTTTAGGGAGTGCGGCTTCGGTCCATTCGGCGACGAAGTCAGCCAGGACTTGCGACTTTATAGCTCGCCGTGGTTTGTAGGTTATGTCAAATGGTAAGATCCCAATGGCCCATTTTGCAATCCTGCCCGTTGCGTCGCGGTTGTTTATAATATCGTTGAGAGGTACTTCGGAGGCCACCGTTATGGAACACTCTTGAAAGTAGTGTCGCAGCTTCCGGGATGCCATGAACACCGCATACGCTATCTTTTGATAATGTGGGTACCGGGACTTGCATGGAGTTAAGACAGTGGATACGTAGTATACTGGTTTTTGAAGAGGGAATCTGTGCCCTTCAGTTTCTCGTTCGACGACGAGTACCGCGCTAACAACTTGATGTGTTGCTGCGATGTATAATAACATAGGTTCGCCCAGGTTGGGCGCGGCCAGGACCAGATTTGTTGCCAGTATGGCCTTGATTTCTTCGAGTCCGGCCGTGGCGGCATCCGTCCATTCGAAGTGTTCGGTGCGCCGGAGGAGGCGATAGAGGGGCAGAGCCTTTTCTCCCAAACGGGAGATGAAGCGGCTTAGAGGCGCTACGCACCCAGTTTGTTTTTGTATTTTCTTGAGGTCTTTTGGGATATCCAATTGTGACAGAGCTCGGATCTTGGCTGGGTTTGCTTCAATTCCTCTACCGGATACAATGAAGCCCAAAAGCTTTCCGGCTGGTACTCCGAAGACACACTTTTCCGGGTTGAGCTTAATGTCATATGCTCGGAGGTTGTCAAATGTCACCCTCAAGTCGTCTACTAGAGTTTCGACGTGTTTGGTCTTGACGACCACATCGTCTACGTATGCCTCTACTGTTTTGCCTATCTGGGTAGCCAGACATGTCTGAATCATGCGCTGATATGTTGCGCCGGCGTTTTTGAGTCCGAAGGGCATTGTGTTGAAGCAGAATGGCCCATATGGAGTAATGAATGCCGTTGCGGCCTGGTCTTTTTCCGCCATCTTGATTTGATGGTATCCGGAGTATGCATCGAGGAAGCACAATGAATCGTGCCCTGCGGTAGCATCGATGATTTGGTCGATGCGAGGGAGAGGGAAAGGGTCCTTTGGACAGGCCTTGTTAAGGTCTTTGAAATCGACGCAGAGGCGCCAGGATTTGTCCTTTTTTGGTACCATTACCAGGTTGGCTAGCCAGTCCGGATGTTTGATATCTCTGATGAATCCGGCTTCTAAGAGTTTGGCTAGCTCCTCTCCCATTGCCTGTCTTTTGGGTTCGGAAAATCGCCGAAGAGCTTGTTTGACTGGCTTAATCCTTTTAGGATATTTAGGCTGTGCTCTGCCAGCCTGCGTGGGATTCCTGGCATGTCTGAAGGGTGCCAGGCAAAAATGTCCCAATTTTCCCGAAGGAATTCTCGTAGTGCGGCTTCTACATCAGGATTTAATTGTGCCCCAATGGATGCCGTCTTTGTGGGGTCCGTTGGATGGACCTGAAATTTGACTATTTCGTCTGCTGGTTTGAAAGAGGTGGACTTGGACCTCTTATCGAGTATCACATCGTCCCTATCCACCATGGAGCGCAGCGCAGTTAATTCCTCTGCCGCTAGGGCTTCGGATAATGCCTCTAGGGCCAGTGCGGCTGTCTTATTTTCAGCGCGGAGTGCTGTATCTGGATCACTGGCGAGAGTGATTATTCCATTGGGTCCGGGCATTTTGAGCTTCATGTACCCGTAATGGGGTATAGCTTGGAAGATTGTGAATGCCTCTCGCCCTAACAAGGCGTGATATCCGCTGCCGAATGGGGCCACTTGGAACGTGACCTCTTCGGACCTGTAATTGTCCGGCGAGCCGAACACTACATCTAGTGTGATTTTTCCTGTGCAGCGTACTTCTCGACTAGGGATTATCCCCCTGAAGGTTGTGCTGCTTCGCTCAATGCGGCTCCAGTCAATTTCCATTTTTTGAAGGGTTTCCTCATAGATGAGGTTTAATCCGCTGCCGCCATCCATGAGTACCTTGGTAAGACGAAAGCCGTCCACTATCGGACTGAGGACCAATGCGGCTGGTGCTCTAGCTGTTCGGAATTTAGGTTCGTCGCTGGCATTGAAGGTGATAGCCGTGTTGCTCCATGGATTTGCTGTTGCTACTTGGTAGACTTCGGCGAGGCTGCGGATTGTTTGTTGCCGCATATTATTTGATGCGAAAGTCTCGAAGACTGTTAATACCGTACTGGTGCTGCTGGGCTGGTTGCCCGGGGCTAAAAAGCCTTCGCCACTTTTGGCCACCTGCCGTAGTATCCAACATGCTCGAAGGCTATGTGTTGGAGTGGCGTCCTCCGTACTGTGGATTTTGCAGGGCCCGTTGAGCCATCCCTCCAGTACGGTTCCGTACCCTTTAGGGGTTTTTTGCTTTTTGGTTTTTAACCCAGGTGCTTGAGTATGACGCACTCTTTTATTTCGGACTTGGGTTGTATTCAGGGCCAGATTGTCCCAGAACCTAGTTTCGGTTTTCCAGGAACTCTCCATCGCACAGTATTTTTGTACAATGATCGCTAGGTCGGCGAAGCATGTAACTTTGCGACAACTGATGGCGTTTATGATTCCCTTGTCCGTGCAATTGTTGCAGAGAATTGAAATCGCGCTTTCTTCACGGCAGTCCTTTATCCTGTTCATAACCAGGAGGAATCTGGCCCAGTAATGATGTACTGTTTCATCGGGCTCTTGCCATATTTGAGATAGATCGCTTATGTTTGGGTGGGCGGGTGGAATTAAATTCGGAACCCCGCCTGATCTGAGGCTCAAAGGCCAAGAAGCTTCCGGATTTGGAAGCTTGGTTTGCTGGATGCTTTCCAACAAATCTGGTCCGATGCCTGACTTTAGGTTCAGTATTTGATTGGCGTCCGTCCCTCCGCGGGAGTCCGGCATGGAGGGATCGGGAATCCGGACATAGTTGGTTTTTAACATAGAAGAAGAGTCGCCGCATTGTTCCTCTACCACGACAACGTGGTGGGTAACCTGGGGAGAGTTAATTTCTCTCAGATCGGTTTTAAGCCCAATCTGATCATAGTCGGTAGCGACTCCCAGGGCGGCGATGCGATCCAAGAGCTCGTTTACAGAGGAGAGCTCAATCGGATCTAGCTGCTCGGCGAATTCCGAGCTTACATGAAGATCGCTTTTAATGACCTGAGAGGTCATCGTCGGAGCGCTGGCCGAACAGGCGGTCATAAGAAAACCGCCTAGCCGGATAGTCTGGCCGGCGGCCAAAGCTCCCTTGACGACGGTGCCGTCTTTGAAGACGGGAAAAGGCATCCTTCCTGATGGTGACGACACAGAGGAACTATCAATGAAAGCACCAATGTCAGTGTCAAAACCGGCGGATATCGGGTAGGGGGTCCCGAACTGTGCGTCTAGGCGGATGGTAACAGGAGACAAGGGACACGATGTTTTACCCAGGTTCGGGCCCTCTTGATGGAGGTAAAACCCTACGTCCTGCTTGATTAATATTGATGATGTGTGTTACAAGAGTGGATCTACCACGAGATCAAGGAGGCTAAACCCTAGAAGCTAGCCTACGGTATGATTGTTGTTCGTCCTAGGGACTAAAGCATCCAGTTTATATAGACACCGGAGAGGGCTATGGTTACACAAAGTCGGTTACAATGGTAGGAGATCTACATATCCGTATCGCCAAGCTTGCCTTCCACGCCAAGGAAAGTCCCATCCGGACACGGGACAAAGTCTTCAATCTTGTATCTTCATAGTCTTGGAGTCCGGCGATGATGATAGTTCGGCTATCCGGACACCCCCTAGTCCGGGACTCCCTTAGCTCCCCTTGTGTCGAATCAATAAATTTGGGTTGAATACTCTACCCTCGAAAACTATTGCGATCCCCTATACTTGTGGGTTATCAGGCGCCCAAAGAGAGTGTTGATGACCCACAAGTATAAGGGATCAATCATAGTCCTTTCGATAAGTAAGAGTGTCAAAGCCAACGAGTAGCAGAAGGAAATGACAAGCGGTTTTCAGCAAGGTATTCTCCGCAAGCACTGAAATTATCGGTAACAGATAGTTTGGTAGCAAGGTAATTTGTAATAAGTGACAAGTATAAATAGTAACAAAGGTGCAGCAAGGTATCCCAATCCTTTTTATAGCAAAGCGTTCTCTTATAGTAAGCAAAGCGTTCTTGAGGACACATGGAATTCATCTAGTCACTTTCATCATGTTTATTTGATTCGCGTTCGCTACTTTGATAATTTGATATGTGGGTGGACGGGTGCTTGGGTGATGTTCTTACTTGAACAAGCCTCCCACTTATGGTTACCCCTCTCGCAAGCATCCACAACTAAGACAAAAGAATTAAGATAAATCTAACCATAGCTTGAAACATATGTATCCAAACCAGCCCCTTACGGAATAAAGCATAAACTAGGTGTTGGGGATATAACTCCTAGGCATGACCCACCCAGGAGTTCTAGTACGGAGTGAAGTTGGAACGGCTTTCATTATGTTTAAGCTTCTATCACTCTAGCAACCCGTCATGTAATTACTACTCCACAATGCCTTCCCTTAGGCCCAAGTACAGTGAAGTCATGTATTCGAAGTTCACACGAAACCACTAAAGGAAGCAGCAACATACATATCATCAAAATACTGAACGGATACCAAATTCACATGATTACTTATAGTCATACTTCTCCCATGCCCCGAAGAACAAAAGTAAATACTCACAAATCATATTCATTTTCAAGATTAGAGGGGTATTGAATATCATCTGAACATATACTGTTCCACCAAATAAACCAACTAGCATAAGCTACATGATGTAATCAACACTACGAGCAACTAACATGTACCAATCTGAGGTTTTGAGGCAAAGATTGAATACAAGAGATGACCTAGGTTTTGAGATGAGATGGTGCTGGTGAAGATGTTGAGGAAGAATGGTCCTCCCATGATGAGAGGATCATTGGTGATGACGATGACTTTGATTTCCCTGCCCGGAGGGAAGTTTCCCCGGCGGAATCGCTTCGCAGAGAGCAAAAGTGCTCCTGTGCAGGTATCGCCTCGAGACGGTGTCGCTTCATCCCAAAACCTTCCTTATGATTTTTTCTATCTCAAATGGCATCATATAGCAGGAGATGGGCTCCGAAGACCTGCCAGGGGCCCCACAAGCTTGGGGGCATGCCCCCCAGGCTCGTGGCTTCCTGGTGGGTCCCCTCCTGGTGTTTCTTGATACGTCTCCAACGTATCTATAATTTTTTATTGTTCCATGCTATTATATTACCCATTTTGGATGTTTATGGGATTAACTTTACACTTTTGTATCATTTCTGAAACTAACCTACTAACCGGAGGCCCAGCCCGAATTGCTGTTTTTTGCCTATTTCAGTGTTTCCAAAAAAAGGAATATCAAACGGAGTACAAACGGGATGAAACCTCCGGGAGCGATCTTTTTGGAACAAATGCAACCAAGAGACTTGGAGTGGACATCAAGAAGCAACCGAGGCGGCCACGAGGGTGCCAGGCGCGCCCCCACCCTCGTGGGCCCCTCATGGCTCTACTGACCTACTTCCTTCGCCTATATATACTCCCATACCCTGAAAACATCGAGGAGCACCACGAAAACCTAATTCCACAGCCGCAACCTTCTGTATCCGTGAGATCCCATCTTGGAGCCTTCGCCGGCGCTCCGCCGGAGGGGGAATCGACCATGGAGGGCTTCTACATCAACACCATAGCCTCTCCGATGAGTTGTGAGTAGTTTACCACAGACCTTCGTGTCCATAGTTATTAGCTAGATGGCTTCTTCTCTCTCTTTGAATCTCAATACAAAGTTCTCCTCGATCTTCTTGGAGATCTGTTCGATGTAACTCTTTTTGCGGTGTGTTTGTCAAGATCCAATGAATTGTGGGTTTATGATCAAGTTTATCTATGAGAAATATATGAATCTCCTCTGAATTCTTTTATGTATGATTGGTTATCTTTGCAAGTCTCTTCGAATTATCAGTTTGGTTTGGCCTACTAGATTGATCTTTCTTGCAATGGTAGAAGTGCTTAGCTTTGGGTTCAATCTTGCGGTGTCCTTTCCCAGTGACAGCAGGGGCAGCAAGGCACGTATTGTATTGTTGCCATCGAGGATAAAAAGATGGGTTTTATATCATATTGCTTGAGTTTATCCCTCTACATCATGTCATCTTACCTAATGCGTTACTCTGTTCTTATGGACTTAATACTCTAGATGCGTGCTGGATAGCGGTCGATGTGTGGAATAATAGTAGTAGATGCAGGCAGGAGTCGGTCTACTTGTTGCGGACGTGATACCCATATACATGATCATGCCTAGATATTCTCATAACTATGCACTTTTCTATCAATTGCTCGACAGTAATTTGTTCACCCACCGTAATACTTATGCTATGTTGAGAGAAGCTACTAGTGAAACCTATGGCCCCAGGGTCTATCTTTTATCATATAAGTTTTCCATCTATCTTTATTTTGCAATCTTTACTTTCCAATCTATATCATAAAAATACGAAAAATATTTATCTTATCTTATTGTCTCTATCAGATCTCACTTTCGCAAGTTACCGTGAAGGTTTGACAACCCCTTTATCGCGTTGGTTGTGAGGTTCTTGTTTGTTTGTGTAGGTATGAGGGACTTTTGAGGAGCCTCCTACTAGATTGATACCTTGGTTCTCAAAAACTGAGGGAAATACTTACGCTACTTTGCTGCATCACCCTTTCCTCTTCAAGGGAAAACCAACGCAGTGCTCAAGAGGTAGCAAGAAGGATTTCTGGCGCCGTTGCTGGGAAGGTCTTCGCTCAATTCAAGACATACCAAGTACCCATCACAAATTCATCTCCCTCGCATTACATTATTTGCCATTTGCCTCTCGTTTTCCTCTCCCCCACTTCACACTTGCCGTTTTATTCGCCCTCTCTTTCCTGTTCGCCTCTCTTTTTCGCTTGCCTTTTGTGTGCTCGTGTGTTAGATCGTTTATCATGGCTAGCCCTCCTATCATCATTAATACTCCCGATCATGAAGTTCTTAATTTTAAACAAAGGGAGGGAGAAAATCTAAAAGATGCTTGGCATAGAATTTGAATGCTCAAAATAGATATACTAGGAAGCAATCTACTTCCGTTCTTCTTCGCCATTTTTATGTAGGCATTAGTCCTTGGTATAGATGTATTCTTGATGCCATTACCGGAGGAATTTCTTGGGTAGCCACACTTTTGATGCTTATAATGCTATGTTAGATTTGTTTGGTCCACCACCTCTCTTGGTTAATGGAATTGTCTTAACTCTAGAACATGTGATGCAAAGGCTTGAAATTATTAAAAATAAAGTTGCCACTGTTGGGTTAATTGAAAATTTGGATAAAAAGATCCACAATCAAATTATCCAATATGTATCTAAGGTTGGAGTTACTCTCAAAAGTTTTAAGGATAAAGAACCTATAGTTAACGAAAGAATAGATCAAGATTCCACAAGAATATGTAAACTTGAGGATATTATTACCAACTTAGGGACTGCCTTTTCATCCGTGAAAAATACTCCAACACCTCCTACCAAAATTGCCAAATTAATGTATGTTCCTAAAAACAAGGGTTAATCTTCTAGTAAGGAAAATGCGGATCTCAAATCAATAAGTGTTCATCCCAACTTTTTCGCTTTCATTAAGTAACCTTTTGATATTAACGAATCTCTTGATTTCTTGCCTAGGAGTTTAATCATTACTAAAAATAAAGAAACTCCTAAGGGTTATAAGTGTTCTATCGATGAGTTGAATACCAAAGATGGCAATACGTATATCTATTCTCGCATTTATGCCTAGCTAGGGGCGTTAAACGATAGCGCTTGTTGGGAGGCGACCCAATTTTATTTTTGTTCCTTGTTTTTTGCTTATGTTTAGTAATAAATAATTCATCTAGCTTCTGTTTATATGTGGTTTTATGTTTTAATTAGTGTTTGTGCCAAGTAGAACCTATAGGATAACCTACAGTGATAGTTAATTTCATTCTGCTGAAAAACAGAAACTTTTGCACGCACGAGAATAATTTTAATAAATCACATAAACGTGATTTTCAGTTGATTATTTTTGCAGTAGATCAATAGACAAATTTCCCAGGACTTCCTATTTTGGTAGGAGTTTTAGAGTACCATAAGTACTCGAAAGTTACCGATTGCTATAGACTGTTCTGTTTTTGACAGATTCTGTTTTTCATGTGTTGTTTGCTTATTTTGATGCATCTATGGCTAGTATCGGGGGGTATGAACTATAGAGAAGTTGGAATACAGTAGGTTTAACACCAATATAAATAAAGAATGAGTTCATTACAGTAACTTAATTTGTGGTTTTTCTTTCTTGCACTAACGGAGCCCATGAGATTTCCTGCTGAGTTTTGTGTTGTGAAGTTTCAAGTTTTGGGTAAAGATTTGATGGACTATGGAATAAGGAGTGGCAAGAGCCAAAGCTTGGGGATTCCCATGGCACCCCAAGATAATTCAAGGACAACCAAAAGCCTAAGCTTGGGGATGCCCCGGAAGGCATCCCCTCTTTCGTCTTCGTCTATCGGTAACTTTACTTGGAACTATATTTTTATTTGCCACATGATATGTGTTTTGCTTGGAGCGTCTTGTATGAGACGAGTCTTTGATTTTTAGTTTACCACAATCATCCTTTTTGTACACACCTTTTGGGAGAGACTGATTCGGAATTTATTAGAATAGTCTATGTGCTTCACTTATATGTTTTGAGCTAGGCAATTTTGCTCTAGTGTTTCACTTATATCTTTTTAGAGCACGGCGGTGGCTTAATTTTGTAGAAATTATTGATCTCTCATGCTTCACTTATATTATTTTGAGAGTCTTTTATAACAGCATGGTATTTGCTATGGTTATAAAATTGGTCCTAGAATGATGGGCATCCAAGTTGGGTATAATAAAAACTATCATAGAAAGTGAATTGGATGCTATGATCAATTTGATGCTTGATAATTGTTTTCAGATATGAGGATGGTGATATTAGAGTCATGCTAGTTAAGTAGTTGTGAATTTGAGGAATACTTGTGTTGAAGTTAGTGATTCCCGTAGCATGCACGTATGGTGAACCGCTTTGTGATGAAGTTGGAGCATAATTTATTTATTGATTGTCTTCCTTATGAGTAGCGGTCGGGGACGAGCTATGGTATTTTCCTACCAATCTATCCCCCTAGGAGCATGCGCGTAGTACTTAGTTTCAATGACTTGTAGATTTTTGCAATAAGTATATGAGTTTTTTCTGACTAATGTTGAGTCCATGGATTATACGCACTCTCGCCCTTCCACCCTTGATAGCATCTCTTGTGCCGCGCAACTTTCGCCGGTACCATACACCCACCATATACCTTCCTCAAAACAACCACCATACCTACCTATTATGGCATTTCCATAGCCATTTCGAGATATATTGCCATGCAACTTTCCACCATTCTGTTTACTATGACACGCTCCATCATTGTCATATTGCTTTTGCATGATCATGTAGTTGACATCGTATTTTGTGGCAAAGCCACCTTCATAATTCTTTCATACATGTCACTCTTGAATCATTGCATATCCCGGTACACCGCCAGAGGCATCCACATAGAGTCATATTTTGTTCTATGTATTGAGTTGTAATTCTTGAGTTGTAAGTGAATAAAAGTGTGATGATCTTCATTATTAGAGCATTGTTCCAGTGAGGAAAGGATGATGGAGGCTATGATTCCCCCACAAGTAGAGATGAGACTTCAGACTTTATAAAAAAAGAGAAAGGTCATAAAAAAATAAAAGAGAAAGGCCATAAAAAAAGGGGGAGAAGGGCCATAAAAAAGAGAAAGGCCCAAAAAAATGAGAGAAAAAGAGAGAAGGGACAATGTTACTATCCTTTTACCACACTTGTGCTTCAAAGTAGCACCATGATTTTCATTGTAGAGAGTCTCTTATGTTGTCACTTTCATATACTAGTGGGAATTTTTCATTATAGAACTTGGCTTGTATATTCCAATGATGGGCTTCCTTAAAATGCCCTAGGTCTTCGTGAGCAAGCAAGTTGGATGCACACCCACTTAGTTTCTTTTGTTGAGCTTTCATACACTTATAGCTCTAGTGCATCCGTTGCATGGCAATCCCCACTCACTCACATTGATATCTATTAATGGGCATCTCCATAGCCCGTTGATATGCCTAGTTGATGTGACACTACTGGAATCAGCTACTTTGCCATCTGCCAGTTCTTTGCCGTCCGCTAGCGGACGACAAAGAAGCTCTTTGCCATCAGCTTCCAAAAAGTGGACGACAAAGATTCTTTGCCGTCGGCTAGTGGACGGCAAAGAGGGAGGGGCCCCACTGACGAGTTGCAAAAAAAAACCTAACGGGCCCCCTCTTTGCCGTCCGCTAGCGGACGACAAAGAGCAAGAAGGCGGACGGCAAAGGGTGGCGGATGGCAAAGAGGGAGGGCTCCACGTAACGTTAATGGGGCCGCGCCCCACCCCCCTCTCTCTCTCTTTCTCTCCCACCTCTCGCCAGCCCCGTCGCACCATCCCGCCGCTGCCGCCCCAACGCCCCCGCCCCGTCGCCCCACCACCCCGCCGCCGCCCCGGCGCCCCCCCGCCCCGCCGCCCCCGCCGCCCTGCCGTCTGGGCGCCGCCACGCCCCGGCGCCCCGGCACCTCCGCGCCCCGCCGCCCCGGCCGGGCCTGGCGCCGCCGCCCCAGGCCGCCCCACCCCCATCCTCCGCCGCCCCAGGCCGCCCCGCCCCGCTCCTCTATCGCCCCAGGCCGCACCGCCCCCCTCCTCCACCCTGCAGGTGAGTCTCTTCTTCCTTGTTTTCCTTTTTTCTGTTTTTTTAGTTTTAGGTTTATGTTTAGTTTTAGGTTTATAGGTTTAGTTTTAGTTTAGTTTTAGGTTTAGATTTAGTTTTTTTCTTTTTCTATTTTTTTAGTTTTAGGTTAGGTTTGGTTTAGTTTTAGGAAAGAAGAAAAGAGAAAAAGAGGAGATCAGGAGAAGAAGAAGAAGAGGAGGAGGAGAAGAAAAAAGAAGAAGAGGAAGAAGAAGAAGAAAAAGAGGAGAGGAGGAGAAGAAGAAGAGGAAAAAGGAAAGGAGGAAGAAGAAGAAGAAGAAGAAGAAGAAGGAAAAAAGGAAGAAAAGGAAAGGAGGAAGAAGAAGAAAAGGAAAAAACCCGACCCGACACGGTACCCGGCACCCCGACACGACACCCCGACCCCGAGACCCCGACCCCGACCCCGAGACCCCGACCCCGACACCCCGACCCCGACCCCGACCCCGACACCCCGACCCCGACACCCCGACCCCGACCTCGACCCTGACACCCCGACCCCGACCCTCACACCCCGACCCCCCAAGCCTGACCCGACACCCCGACCCCGACCCCGACACCCCGACCCCCCGAGCCTGACTCAACACCCCAACCCCGAGCCTGACCCGACACCCTGACCCCGACACCACACCCCAACCCCGAAACAACACCTCGACACCGACACGGCACTACCCCGACATCGACACGACACCCCGACCCCCCGACCCCGAAACAGCAGCCCGACCCCGACACGGCACCCCGACACCAACAGGACACCCCGACCACCGACACCTCCCGAAAAGGTGTTCTTTGGCCTTCCAGAGGCCGACGGGGTCATATATTTGTGAATTATTAGTTAGGTCATATATTTTTCGATTTTGTTATGAAAAACATCATATATAATTGTGTTGATCGTGTAGTTTTAAATGTGCAGTTGTTTCATCGCTGCGAGGTTTGGTGTTCGACGACCTCGCCGTGCGTTTGACGAGCTCTGCCCCTTCGTTCGTGGGTGAGCACAAATGACAAGTCCTCCTCCCCCATTAATTATTTGATCTATTTCGATGAAACTTGATAGCTAGCTATATATGTGTCTTGAATCATCAGTATGCGTAACCAATATGTGTCTCCCGTTTGAAAGCGTCATAGTTATAAATATGCATGCATTTGCATATTTATAACCTTGATTCTTTCAAATTGTCCAACGCTATCCATGGACAGCCCGAGTATGTGTAGATTGGGTTCGTTTTCCCATATGCTTTGCTCCGGATCCGACGCATATATTTCGTCAGTGCCTCCCCTGTTGTTCTCCGGGTACACATCCTCTCTGTTTATTGCAGAGACGTGTATCAAGAGAACAACGGGGAGGTGCTGCCGAAATTTTGCGTCGGATCCAGAGCATAGCATGGGAAAATGAACCCAATCTACACATACACGGGTGGGATTAGGACCTATCGCTACCTATTAGAGTGTAGGTTTACATGGACGTAATAAAATTGACAAAGTAGATCAACTGATGAATATATACATGGTGAATTACATATATAATTGTTGTGTGTCCAGTAGCTCTGAAAGTCAAGATGA
The DNA here is from genome assembly GCF_018294505.1 of Triticum aestivum. Lineage (NCBI taxonomy): Eukaryota > Viridiplantae > Streptophyta > Magnoliopsida > Poales > Poaceae > Triticum > Triticum aestivum. The sequence goes on along the minus strand of NC_057798.1, from coordinate 375,251,037 downwards.
GTGACCGTGCTTGGATGTATACCGGTCACACTGGTCAGAACAAATGGAGCGCTGAATGGTTCACAAAAACTAAGGGGTTTGTGCAAGACGCATTTGCAAATGGCCAAAAGAAAACCTGGTGCCCCTGTTTCCGGTGCGGCAATTGGGAAAAGAAGACAGAGGCTGAAATGGGCAAACACCTGCAGAAGAGTGGTTTTACGCCCGATTATACGGTGTGGACATTTCATGGTGAGTCTGCCCAACGTGACCGAGCTGAGGTGGATCGTCGTCGCACCGACGAGCATGGTACCAGGATGGAAAACATGGTGCAAGGCTATGATGATGCTCGGGATTCGGACGAGGAGATGGAGGAATCTGCAAAGGCCTTCAATGAAATGTTGGAGTCTTCAAAACGTCCGCTCCACGAGCACACTGAGCTTTGTCAGTTGGATGCCATCTCACAAGTAATGGCTCTGAAGGCGCAGTTCAACTTGGGCAAAGAATGCTATGACGCAATTATGACAGTATTTGGACGCTTTCTACCCAAAGGCCATGTAATGCCTGCAAACCTGTACCAGTCGGACAAAATCCTCCGTGCACTGAAGATGCCCTATGAGAAGATACATGCCTGTGAGAAAGGATGTGCCTTATTTAGGCTTGACTATGCGGACTTGAACTATTGTCCCATTTGCAAGTCTTCCAGGTATATTGTGGTAGACAACAGTATGGGTGAGAAGACACAGACCAAAATCCCCGTTAGTGTTCTTCGGTATATGCCAATCGTACCAAGACTTCAACGTCTTTTCATGGTCGAAGAGACGGCCAGACAGATGACATGGCACAAACAGGCAAAAGAACCGAACTAGATGCAGATGGGAATCTGATGATGGTACACACATCGGATGGTGTTGCGTGGAAAAGTTTGATGAATTACATGCTGACAAAGCGGCAGATCCGAGGCATCCTCGAGTCGGCATCAACACGGATGGGTTCAGTGTGTTTGGTATGACGGCAGCCCAATACAGTTGTTGGCCCGTATTTGTCTTTCCACTCAATCTCCCCCCCCGGACAGATTATGCAAAGAAAGAACATTTTCCTGACGTTGATAATTCCAGGACCCAACTATCCGGGCAAAAATATGAATGTGTACATGCAGCCGCTTAAGGACGAATTGCAAGAAGCCTGGGATAATGGGTTCAAGACATACGACACCTTTAGCAAACGGAACTTCATAATGCGTGTCTGCTACATGTACTCGACGCATGACTTGCCGGCGTATGCGCTATTCGTTGGCTGGTGTGTGCATGGAAGGTTCCCGTGCCCCACATGCAAGGGAGCTCTTGAGTTTCGTTGGCTTCAGGCCGGTCGCAAGTTTTCTTGCTTCGACATGCATAGACAGTTCCTGGATCCTCGCCATAAGTTCAGGAAAGACAAGAAGAACTTCATCAGGGGTAGAGTTGTCAAAAACTCTGCACCACCTGCATTGACAGGCCAACAGACCCTGGATCAGTTAAACACTATCGAGCCAGATCCACAACGTCCAGGGTACTTGAAGGGGTATAATACTAAGCATGCGTGGACTCACAAAACATGCTTATGGGATCTGCCTTACTTCAAAGACCTCCTTTGCCCACACAACATCGACGTGATGCACACTGAGAAGAATATCGCCGAGGCACTTTTTGGTACATTGTTCGGCATAGATGGGAAGTCAAAGGATAATACTAAGGCTAGAGTCGATCTGGAGGCGCTATGTGATAGGCCGTTACAACACATGAAAGAACCGAAAGGAAAGCAGAACTGGACGAAGCCAAAGGCATGGTTCAATCTTGGAAGGCCAGCTATGAGGGAAATTCTCTTGTTGGTGCAACAGCAGTTGATGTTCCCCGATGGGTATGCAGCGAATCTAAAGAGGGGAGCGAATCTTGATAAACTGAAGATATTTGGTCTCAAGAGTCATGATTGGCACATATGGATTGAGCGGGTAATGCCGGTGATGTTGCGTGGCTTCATCCCTGAGGATGAATGGCTAGTACTAGAAGAACTCAGCTATTTCTTCCGTGTTCTTTGTGCGAAAGAACTATCACTTGGTGTGCTAGAAAAATGGAAGAGTTGGCGCCGGAGTTGATCTGCAAGTTAGAGAAGATCTTTCCACCGGGCTTCTTTAATCCAATGCAGCATTTGATTTTGCATCTCCCGACCGAGGCAAGATTGGGGGGGCCCGTGCAAAATCGTTGGTGCTACCCAACTGAGAGGATGCAGAAGACGCTTCGAGAAAAATGTAAAAATAAATGTAGAATTGAAGCATCGATGGCTGAGGCATTCATCACAGAGGAGGCGGCAAACTTCGTAACAGCGCACTACGAAGCCAAAAATCGTCATTTGCATAATCCGAAGCCTCGGTACAATGCTGACGAGCCTAAAAAGGGTGGATCCAACCTCAGCCTATTCAAAGGGAATCTCGCACCAGCTAGTGTTTCACATCCAGTATCTTTGGATAACGAAGAATGGCAGACCATTTCGTTGTATATCTTCAACAACCTGATAGAAGTGCGACCGTACATCGAGTAAGTTCTCGGTACATTGTTTCGCAACTTCTATTTCCTTTGAACTACTCTTATTCCTGGATATGTCATACAGTCGATACGTCGCCATATTCTCGTATGGAGCGGACATCCAAAAGGATTCCGTCAAAGAGTATGAGCTTCTCGCAAAGCAAGGAGGTGGCTATCCCGGTTTCATCTCTTGGTTCAAACAAACGGTAATTTCTATTAGACAATTTCATTTCATTCGCTAATTTGTGCATAATGCAACAATCCTTTCATATTAAACTTGTAGGCTAATTCAGAGTCTATGGACGCCGAATTGAGACAAGTCGCTAATGGTTTTGACTATAAGGTCCGTTCATTTGACAAGTACGACATCAACGGGTATCGCTTTCGTACCTATGGCAAAGAGCTATCTATGGCCGACCGAAAGTTAACAAATTGTTGTGTATCTGCTATCAGCGAAGGAGGTACCGAGTATTATGGGAGAGTTGAAGCAATTTATGAACTTCTGTTCTATGGTGAAAACCCACCGAATGTCGTAGTCTTCAAATGTTATTGGTTTCAGCTGAAGGAGACTAGAAGGACTCATGAACATGTAGGGCTAGTTGAAATCAACCAAAGCACTCATTTAGATATTCCTGATGTCTATATTATGGCTCAACAGGCAACCCAAGTATTCTATCTACCGTGGGCCTGCCAAACTAATCCAAATCTGAAAGGTTGGGATGTCGTTTATGAAGTGCCGCCACGTGCTAGACTTTCTCCCCCAAAGGAAGAGGATTATGAACCTCACATTAACCCAGACACATATGAAGGAGAATTCTTCCAAGAGGCACGTCTTTCCAAAAAGCGTTTCAAGAACCGCTATACTTCACCCCAAAACATTGAAGTAGACAGCGACAATGAATCTGACATCACCCCAGAGGAGGAACAAGAAGAGCCGGAACAAGAAGAGGTTACTGCTGCGGATGACCTGTCAATGCTTGACCGATTACGTCAAGGTGGCCTTGCACATGTTGATGCCAATGAACCCTATGAGCCCATCATTGATTATAGTGATGATGATGATTATGCATTTATTGATGATACTGATCGAGATTATTAGTAGTGTCAGGTATTACATTTTTTTATGTTGTACTTGATGATGATACACTTAAGTGATACACATATTATTATTCATGTCGGTCTTTTTTTATGTTGTACTAATTTCGTTTACTGTTTGTCATGGCAGGTGTTGAAAGATGGTGGGCGCTGGTCGGGAGCATGGTCTGAGGTCTTCCATTCTAGACGCACCTCTCCGCCGAGCGTTGCTGGACAGTATGGCCACACCGCCGGGCCCTCTTCGTTGACCGCGGTGCCCAGTAGGGGACGAGGTAGGAAGAGAGGAGGTGGGGCACGTGGTCGTGGGAGAGGAAGTAGGGTGACTGCTACGGCGCCTTCCTCGCCGCCACCCCCAGCTGTTTCACCCGAGCACGTGACTGCTAGGGTGGACTCGTCCGAGGAGGAGGCTACACGGACTCCGGTCCACGAGCCTCCGGTCCACGGGTCTTGGGCCCACGAGCCTCGGGTCGACTGGCCTTCGGCCCACGAGAGTTCAGCCCACGTGACCCCGGAGGAGCACATGTCCGGATGGGGTACCTGGCCGGATCAGCCCGAGGAGCCGAGTGGCCATGCTGATGATGGCGGGGAGCCGACTGATCTTGAGGAGGAGGGAGGCATCGTCTACCAGCGTGGTGCTACACGGCTCCCGTCCGTGCCGGTGACCCGCGAGCAGAGGTGGTTGATTTTCCCTGATGGGGAGAGGTACGTAAGTGCATTTAATATTTTTGTACCTTGTGCATTCATGTTTTTTCAAATAACTAATGCGTTGGCCTTGTCATGCTGTAGGGGTTGGGACCACCATCATAGTGTCCGCCGGCCCAACTCCGTCCTTGGAGTTCTTTGCCGGCAAAACTTCCCGGGGTTTGTCACGTTGCCTGGTGAGGGTCGGCTTCCAGAGCTTGGATTGAGCTGGGAGCACTACGTGGCTGCCCCGGCCCCGCCGGATGAGATTATCGACGGTGTCGTGTGCGACACGAGGGCAGACATGGTGATCAGAAAGTTCTGGGTAATTTCTCCTTTACACATTTAAAAATCTTCAACTAGCTAGTTATTAATTGTACTAATCAATATTGTCTCATTTGATTGCAGACATTCTACAGGTGTGAGGAGGGATACGAGGAGGACGCGGCACATGTTATCGAGAACGTCTGCAAGCGCCTACTCCAGAACTTACGGCACGAGGCTCGGGTGCAGGCTGTTCGAGACTACTACGCCTTGCGTGGTATCAAGAAGACCAAGCCGGCGTGCCGCGATAAGTTCCTGAGTAAGGAGCAGTACATGAAGGTAATTCTTAAGGCCTTCTCTACTTAAGTTCCTTCATTTAGTAATTCTTAGCCGTAGCGCTCAAGTTTCTATTTGCTAACTTAGGCGCCTCCGAGATGGTGTGCGGATCGGATGGATTGTTGGGAGGTGTTGGTCGATGAGTGGTGCTCAAAACAATGGCTAGCCCTCCACAACGAGGCCAAGGACAAACGTGCCCAAATGGAAGGTGTGCCACACCATCAAGGCAGCTCCAACTTATATCAGTTCGGGCGCAACTGGGTATGTGGTTTGCTTCATGATTCATGCAATTCATTCATCATGCTAGCTTGAGCCCTTTAATTACTAATTTTCATTGTTTCTCTCTTTCAGGCACGCTACAATAAGGCGGATAAGGTGCCAGAGGTGTACGACCTGTATGCCATGGCCCACACTGCCTCTTTCAAGAAAGTCAAGGCTTTCTCTCAGTCTGACCTCGATGATGCAAACAACTTCACCAACATCTCCTCCCACAACAAGCTCGTGAGATATAGAGATGAGGGGAAGGCGAGGAAAGGGGAGGACTTTAACCCGAGCCAGGGTCCCATTGATCCAGAGCTGTTGATGATATCTGGTGGCGGGAGGTCCCATGGCTCCATAGCCATTGGAGATGGACTTATCCGTTGTCCTAGCACTCTCCCGGAGATCAAGGCGCGCCAGTCGAGCTCCGCTCCTGAGATAAGGCCTCGTGAACGGCCAGTGCAACTCGCCATCAAGGTTAGTGATACGTACTCAGTTATCTTTCTCCATTACATTGTGTGCGCTTCCATCAATGATTACAAATGGTCATGTGAGTGGTGTTGCAGGCTGCTATACAGAGTGAGAGAGATAGAACGGAGAAACTTCTGGCGGAGGCGGCGGAGAGGCAGCGGGAGTTGGAGGAGAGGACGACAAAGATGATGGAGGAGGAGAGGGCACGGAATGACATGCAGGCAAGGGCCATGTACGAGCTCCTTGTGGTAAGTTTCTTCTGCAGATTAGCCAAAACATTCATGTAGTGTTTGTCTCATTACTAACTAGTATGACTGAGTCGTCAAAACCAAATGTGCAGTCTGTGTGCGAGAAGACAGGTCAGACCGCTCCGCCGATGCCAGTGATTGCTCCTGGGACCACGGTGAGTTTTATTTGAATGGACATTACTTGCTAGTCTTAACATTTGAGTGTCATCATGCTAACAAGACATTGGAAATGATCTTTGGTGCAGCGTAACTCCAGACAAGCATCGCACGATCCTTCTCCAGCTACCGACACGAGCCACCCCGCTCCTACACCTCCTGGATCTTGGTAAGTTTATCTAGTGTTTTGCTTAACACATGCATAAAGACCTAGACTTAGCTTTATTTCCTCCAATGCTTACCATAATGACCTAGACTTAGCTTCTTCTCCTCCAAAATGACTTAATAAGCTTACTGACCTCCAAAACCATCCATTTTACCTAAGTTAGCTCTAAAACGATCTGTACTTAGCTTACTTATGTCAAAAATTGCATAATTAGCTTAGTTAGCTCATAGACGATCCATTTTACCTAAGTTAGCTCTAAAATGACCCATTTTACCTAGGTTAGCTTATAAATGATCCAGTTCATCCAAGTTAGCTCAAAAATGACCCATTTTACCTAGATTAGCTCCTAAATGATCCATTTTACCTACGTTAGCTTTAAAATGACCCATTTCACCTAGGTTAACTCCAAAATGACCCATCTTACCTAGGTTATCTCATAAACGATCCATTTCAACTAATTTAGCTCATAAACGATCCATTTCACCAAGTTAGCTAAAAAACGATCCATTTCACCTAAATTAGCTCTTAAATGATCCATTTCACCTAAGTTAGCTCAAAAAGATCCATTTCAACTAAATTAGCTCATAAATGATCCATTTCACCTAAGTTAGCTAAAAAACGATCCATTTCAACTAAGTTAGCTCATAAATGATCCATTTCACCTAAGTTAGCTAAAAACGATCCATTTCACCTTAGTTACCTCAAAAACGATCCATTTGACCTTAGTTAGCTCATAAACGACCCATTTCAACTAAGTTAGCTCATAAATGATCCATTTCACCTTAGCTAGCTCATAAACGACCCATTTCAACTTAGTTAGCTCATATATGATCCATTTCACGTAAGTTAGCTCATAAATGATATACTCTTCTTGTTCTAGTCTTCTTCTTGTTCTACTCTTCTTGTTCTAGTCTTCTTCTTGTTCTACTCTTCTTCTTGTTCTACTCTTCTTGTTCTAACTTTCTTATTTTTCATTTTGCAGATTTCATTCACTTGACGAAAGCTTGCATAGATGGAGTGCTCCTTATCCCTTTCTCTGTTTCTTTTGTATCGTTGAACTATGCATGTATCGTTGGATGAAACTGTTGTAATATATATGGTTGGATGCCTCTATGTTGAACTTGTTATGTATGATGGAACTATGCATGTAATATATATGGTTGGATGATGAAGTTATGTGTTGGATATCTTATATGTTTGCTCTGTAATGGCCTTTTGAAATATATCTATATATGTCATATATATTTGTGATGAAAATTGTTGGATTTAATAAAAAAGAGATAAAAGAGCCAATATGCAGGCTCTTTGCCGTCTGCCACCGACGGCAACGGGCTCTTTGCCGTCTGCCGCGGACGGCAAAGAAGACACGTGGCATCTAGCTGTGCTTCCTGGGAGCTGACCCATTTGGTCAGTTTGCCTACAGTGGCAAACGGCAAAGACTTTGCCATCAGTGGCGGACGGCAAAGAACCTGCACTTTGCCATCAGTGGCAGACGGCAAAGAACCTGCCATGTAGTGACGTATAGATGACATCATACGGCGGACGGCAAAGACACTAGAAATTTTGCCGTCAGCGGCGGACGGCAAAGGCCTGCCGTTAGCCACTTAACGGACTAACAGCGCAATTATTGCCGTCCGGTCTCTTTGCCGTCCGCTGCAGACGGCAAAGGGCCTTTGCCGTCAGCCGCCAGGAAGCAGACGGCAAAGTAGCTGTTTACCGTAGCCTACTTTGCCGGAGCCTTTTGCCGTCCGCGGCTGACGGCAAAGGCCTTTGCCGTCCGCCGTTCATGCCTTTGCCGTCTGCCGTGGCAGACGGCAAAGTAGCTGATTCCTGTAGTGTGAGACTATCTTCTCCTTTTTTGTCTTCTCCACAACCACCATTCCATTCCACATATAGTGCTATGTCCATGGCTCACGCTCATGTATTGCGTGAAAGTTGAAAAAGTTTGAGAATACTAAAGTACGAAACAACTGCTTGGCTTGTCATCGGGGTTGTGCATGATTAAATACTTTGTGTGATGAAGATAGAGCATAGCCAGACTATATGATTTTGTAGGGATAACTTTCTTTAGCCATGTTATTTTGAGAAGACATGATTGCTTTGTTAGTATGCTTGAAGTATTACTATTTTTATGTCAATATGAACTTTTATCTTGAATCATTTGGATCTGAACATTCATGCCACAATAAAGAAACTTACATTGAGAAATATGCTAGGTAGCATTCCACATCAAAAATTCTTTTTTTATCATTTACCTACTCGAGGACGAGCATGAATTAAGCTTGGGGATGCTTGATACGTCTCCAACGTATCTATAATTTTTGTTAGTTCCATGCTATTATATTACCCATTTTGGATGTTTATGGGCTTTACTTTAAACTTTTATATCATTTTTAGGCCCAACCCGAATTGTTGTATTTTTGCCTATTTCAGTGTTTCGAAGAAAAGGAATATCAAACGGAGTCCAAACGGGATGAAACCTTCGGGAGCGATCTTTTTGGAACAAATGCAAACCAAGAGACTTGGAGTGGACATCAAGAAGTAGCCGAGGCGGCCACAAGGGTGCCAGGCGCGCCCTAGGGGGGTGGGCATGCCCCCCACCCTCGTGGGCCCCTTGTGGCTCCACCTACCTACTTCCTTCGCCTATATATACTCCCATACCCTGAAAACATCGAGGAGCACCACGAAAACCTAATTCCACAGCCGCAACCTTCTGTATCCGCGAGATTCCATCTTGGAGCCTTCGCCGGCGCTCCACCGGAGCGGGAATCGACCATGGAGGGCTTCTACATCAACACCATAGCCTCTCCGATGAGTTGTGAGTAGTTTACCACAGACCTTCGGGTCCATAGTTATTAGCTAGATGGCTTCTTCTCTCTCTTTGAATCTCAATACAAAGTTCTCCTCGATCTTCTTGGAGATCTATTCGATGTAACTCTTTTTGCGGTGTGTTTGTCAAGATTCGATGAATTGTGGGTTTATGATCAAGTTTATCTATGAGAAATATTTGAATCTCCTCTGGATTCTTTTATGTATGATTGTTTATCTTTGCAAGTCTGTTCGAATTATAAGTTTGGTTTGGCCTACTAGATTGATCTTTCTTGCAATGGGAGAAGTGCTTAGCTTTGGGTTCAATATTGCGGTATCCTTTCCCAGTGACAGCAGGGGCAGCAAGGCACGTATTGTATTATTGCCATCGAGGATAAAAAGATGGGTTTTATATCATATTGCTTGAGTTTATCCCTCTAGATCATGTCATCTTACCTAATGTGTTACTCTGTTCTTATGAACTTAATACTCTAGATGCATGCTGGATAGCGGTCGATGTGTGGAGTAATAGTAGTAGATGCAGGCAGGAGTCGGTCTACTTGTCGCGGACGTGATGCCTATATACATGATCATGCCTAGATATTCTCATAACTATGCACTTTTCTATCAATTGCTCGACAGTAATTTGTTCACCCACCATAATACTTATGCTATGTTGAGAGAAGCTACTAGTGAAACCTATGGCCCCGGGGTCTATCTTTTATCATATAAGTTTTTCATCTATCTTTATTTTGCAATCTTTACTTTCCAATCTATATCATAAAAATACCAAAAATATTTATCTTATCTTATTGTCTCTATCAGATCTCACTTTCGCAAGTTACCGTGAAGGGATTGACAACCCCTTATCGCGTTGGTTGCGAGGTTCTTGTTTGTTTGTGTAGGTACGAGGGACTTTTGAGGAGCCTCCTACTGGATTGATACCTTGGTTCTCAAAAACTGAGGGAAATACTTACACTACTTTGCTGCATCACACTTTCCTCTTCAAGGGAAAACCATCGGAGTGCTCAAGAGGTAGCATTTCTTTAGCCATAATTTTATTATTCCAAAATAATTATTCGTAAGTTTCTGGTCATTTGGAGTCGTGCAGAATAGGTATCTCTGATGTAGCCCTTTCCGGTCCAGAATTCCAGCTGCCGACAATCTCCCTCTTCATGTGAAACTTACAAAATACTCCCTCCATCCCATAATATAAGACGTTTTTTATTCTATTGTAGTGCCAGAAAACGTCTTACATTATGGGATGGAGGGAGTAAGAGAGAAAAGGCATAAGAATTGTATCATAAAGTGAAATAATGACCCAAAACACAACAAATAACAGTAGGAAAACATGATGCAAAATGGATGTATCACCTGCCATAGCTAATATCTGCATAAAAAATAACAGGTTGCAGGCATTCATCTGTGGCAGGGCCTTTGGCCTGCCCGCCACTGCTGCCTATAACACTAGTGGCGAGTACACCTAGCCACTCGCCACAACAAGCATTCATAACATAGCCAAGCTCAGTAGTGCTTGTTTGTGGAGGGTGGTGTATTTCGCTTGCCACTAGTGTGTCTGTAGCTCTAGCGGTCAAGTTGTGTCACCCTCCACTTCTACTTCTCCTAACTTGAAGTGGAGGGTACCTCGGCGCACCCATCACTCTTTTGAGTTCACCTATAAGTCTTTTCCTAGTAGTGTCCCACTAGAGGCCTCCACCGGAACTATACCGGGGGCGGGAATCCATCATGGAGGCCATGTTCATCAAGCTTGCTGCCTCCTTGATGATGTGTGAGTAGTTCTCACATGACCTACAGGTCCATAGTAGTAGCTAGATGACTATCTCTCTCTCTCTTTTCAATCTTTAATACAATGATCTCTTTAGAGATCTATTCGATGTAACTTTTGTGGTGTGTTTGTTGGGTTCCAATGAGTTGTGGGTCTATAATTAGATTATTAACTGAATGTATTTGAGCCTTTTCTGAGATTTATATACGCGTGATTTTATAGCCTTTTATTTCTCTCTGATCTATCTATCTCTTTGGGCCAATTAGATTCATTTATCTTCAGTGGGAGAGGTGCTTGGTAGTAGGTTCAATCTTACGGTGTCCTTACTCTATGACAGGAGGAGTTGCAAGGCACTTATTTGTATTGTTGCTACTAAGGGTAAAATCATGGGGATTGAACATATTATTTGATCATGCTTTGTCTACATTATGTCATATTGCTTCAAGCATTACTCTGCTTTTTACGAACCTAATACCTTGCGATGCATGCTGGATAGCAATCAAGGGGTGGAGAAATAGTAGTAGATGTTGACAGATTTTGGTCTACTTGTCTCGGACATAATGCCTATATATTGATCCTGCCATGAAGAATTATCATAACTATGTGTTTTTTCTATCAGTTGCCCCACAAAATTTGTCTACCCACCGTTTCTATGCTCATGAGAGAGATGTTTCTAATGAACTTATGGCCCTAGGGTCCATGCACTTTATATTTACTAAAACCCTAGAATCTTGCTGCAATTTATTTACTTCTATTCTCCATTTTATTTTATCTATATACCACTATCAGATTTAGTCCTTGCAATTAACGAGTACAAAGGGATTGACAACCCTCTTGCATGCATTGGGTGCAAATTTGCTTTGTGTGTGTGTGTGTGTGTGTGTGCGTGCGTGCGTGTGTGTAGGTACTTCTTATAGTGTTTGTGTGGTGTCTCCTACTTGTTTGGTAAACCTTGGTTCTTAATTGGGGGAAATACTATATGCTACTACACTAGATCACCCTTCCTCTTCAGGGAAATCCCAACGCCTATCACAACTGGCAGTGGATCATCATAATCATAGTGTGATCCCTTAAAACCATAACCTCAATAAACTTGTCCTTGATGAAATTGTCATCCTGACCACGTGCAACCAAAGTTTCTCAAATCTAACACAAGTAACTTCAATCTTCAGCACATCTCCTCAGGAAACTCTCCCTCATTACTTAGGAACAAGTTAAACCTCTTGCTTAAGCAAGGTCAACCGTGATCTCGGAACACTGTCATCACCTTGAAATGTTTCTTCAACACAATCACAAATTTCTTTGGTTGTCTTGTGAAGACCCACAAGTATAGGGGATCAATTGTAGTCCTTTTGATAAGTAAGAGTGTCGAACCCAACGAGGAGCAGAAGGAAATGACGAGCGGTTTTCAGCAAGGTAATGTCTGCAAGCACTAAAATTATAAGTAACGAGTAGTTTGATAGCAAGATAATTTGTAACAAGCAAGTAACGGTAACGGTAACAAAAGGGCAGCAATGTAGCCCAATCCTTTTGAGGCAAAGGACAAGCCAAAACGGTCTCTTATGATAAGCAAAGTGTTCTTGAGGGCACATGTGAATTTCATCTAGCCACTTTCATCATGTTGGTTTGATTTGTGTTCACTACTTTGATAATTTGATATGTGGGTGGACCGGTGCTTAGGTGTTGTAATTACTTGAACAAACCTCCTACTTATGATTAACCCCCTCCCAAGCATCCGCGACTACGAGAAAAGTATTAAGAATAAATTCTAACCATAGCATTAAACTTTTTGATCCAAATCAGTCCCTTGGGGAATAGCGCATAAACTAGGGTTTAAGCTTCTGTCACTCTCGCAACCCATCATCTAATAACTACTCCACAATGCATTCCCTTAGGCCCAAGTATGGTGAAGTGTCATGTAGTCGACGTTCACATCACACCACTAAGGGAATCACAACATATATACCATCAAAATATCGAACACATATAAAATTCACATGATTACTTGCAAAAAGATTTCTCATGTGACCTCAAGAACAAAAGTAACTACTCACAAATGATAATCATGATCAAGATCAGAGGGGTATTAAATAGCATAATGGATCTAAACATATAATCTTCCACCAAATAAACCATATAGTAATCAACTACAAAATGTAATCAACTACAAAATGTAATCAACGCTACTAGTCACCCACAAGTACCAATCTATAGTTCCGGTACAAAGATTGAACACAAGAGATGAACTAGGATTTGAGAGGAGATGGTGATGTTGAAGATGTTGATGGAGATTGCCCTCCCCAATATGGGAGAGTTCTTGGTGATGATGATGACGATGATTTCCCCCTTCGAGAGGGAAGTTCCCCCGACGGAATTGCTCCGCCGAAAGGCAAAAGTGCTCCTACCCAAGTTCCACCTCGAGACGGCGGCGCTCCGTCTTGAAAGTCTTCTCCTTATTTTTTTTCTAGTTCAAAATGACTTATATACCAGAAGAGGGGCACCGGAGGTTGACTGGGCTGAGCACAACCCACCAGGGCACGCCTGGGGGGCCTGGCGCGCTCTGGTGTCTTGTGCTCACCAGGTGGCCCTCCTCCGGTAGTTATTTCCTCCAAAATTCTTATTTACCCTAAAATTTCCTCGTGAAGTTTCAGCTCATTTGGAGTTGTGCAGAATAGGTGGCCTGACGTAGCTTTTTCATGTTCAGATTTCCAGATGCCGGAATTCTCCCTCTTTGTGTGAACCTTGCATATTATGAGAGAAAAGGCCTTAGAATTACTCCGAAAGGCATTATTATGCATAAAATCATCATAAGTAACAATAGGTAAACATGATGCAAAATGGACATATGAACTCCCCCAAGCTTAGACCTCGCTTGTCCTCAAGCGAAAACCGAAATCGAAAACATGTCCACATGCTTAGAGATAGAGGTGTCGATAAAAACAAATATAGACATAGAAGCATCATGTAAATTATTGTAATAGCAACAAACTTTAACATAAAACTTTTATCATAGAACTTTTATTGTAGACTTCTCATGAACAAGTAACAATTCATCACAACATCGAAGTATAAATCATAAACTCTATTGAAAACCAACAAACTATGTTCTCAGTCAACTTTGCAACTACAATTCATCATCTTTTCAGGAAGGGTCACGTATCAGAGCCTTTTTGGCAAGTCCACATACTAACACTCACCGCATACACATGAGCAAAACGTTTCAACCAGACACATAGAAAGATATGGGCTTATAGTTTTGCCTCCCAACATACTCACCTCAAGGGTGATGTCAACAATAATAACTCATGCTACCCATATCCAACTGGATATATGTGCCTAGATCTTTCCTCACCACATGATGCTTGCCAAAAGAGAAAATAAAAAGGAATAGAGAGAAAAACTTTTACTCTGGCATGAAAGTAAATACATAAAAGTAAAGGCTAGGCCCTTCGCAGAGGGAAGCGGAGGTTGCCATGCGCTTTTTGTTTGTATGTTCAATCCCTTAGTGAAAAGAATGTCACGTTATATTTCCCCTTGCGATAGCAACCTTTATTATGCAGTCTGTCGCTTTTATTCTTTGCCATCACAAGTTCGTACAACGCTCAATTTTCTCTTACACTAAATGATCTAACACTTTTAGAAGCAATTTTTATTGCTTTATTGCACCGATGACAATTTACTTGAAGGATCTTACTCAATCCTTAGGTAGGTATGGTGGACTCTTGAAAATAGGATTTGGGTTTAAGGGTTTTTGGATGAACAAGTAGCATATCTACTTGGTGCAGAATTATTGGCTAGCAAAGATGAGGAGGCAAGCACCACATGTTGAAGGATCTATGAACAAACATAAATCATTAGGTTGTCTTCATTGTCCAACGTCAACAATTTTGGCATATAATATTTTGATGGGGGCTCACAATCACAAAAGATTTCCAAGATAGTGTATTTGCATGTGAATCTTCTCTTCCCTTATTAATTCTTTCATGAATTGCATCATTGACCAATGCTATGTTTGTCAATCTCCAATAAAATTTTCTAATTATACTTTTCCTTATGTAGTGCCATTACTTATCATAAGATTAGCATATGATCTTTTTAATTTATTTCCTTTCTTTTTATTGAAACATGAAAGTAGCAAAACTCAAACTAAACTTTATTATATATCTCGCATACGATTACAAGGATAGATCACTAAGCAAACTTTCAAAAGAAAGGATCGAACTAAACTTTTATTCATCTAAAGCAAAAGATAACTAAGGATCGAACTAAGGTAAATAAAGGCAAAAGATAGTGGAGGTGATACGATACCAGGCCTCCTCCCCCAAGCTTGGCACAAGCCAAGGAGAGTGCCCATACCCGATACTCAATGTTCTTTGGGTGATGAAGAAGGAGGTGGTGGTGATGAAGTGGTAGCGATCTTGTCCTAAGGTTTCCATGTCAGAGGCTCACCATCATAAGAGGAGGAGTGAGTCTCTCGGGTCCTGTAACTGGCAGCCAAACTCATACCTTTAAACCTTTCCTCATATTCAAATACTTGGTTTTGAAGGTCGTAGATATGGCTCTGAAGGAAGTTGATTTTCTCGTTGAAGGAGAAGACGATGTCCTTCATGGACTTGCCATCCACCTTGAGATCACGGGTGTAGTGCGCGATCATGATGTGATTAGCATTGAGTCCATGTTCCACCATCCCCTTGCAACAGAAGACTTCCTGCTCCATAGCTTCAAGCCTAGCCTCCACAGATCCAGTCCCCTTGGGGACTTGCACATCACGGATGTGGAGCAACCCCTCACGCATCTGGATAGCTTGAGGGTGTTGGATCACCTCCCGCGGATATGGGTTGATGACGTTCTCGAAGAACTTGTCCTTGGAGGAGCTTGAAGCGGCCATGGTGGATTAGATTTGTCAGAAAACAACAAGAAAAAGAAAACAGAAAATTTCTCCGTGATAAGTTGGTCAATGGGTTCGGGGGTATATAAAGATTTTTTATCTTGGGAAACATGCAAAGGAAGAAAAACGGAGTCCGAAAGGTACCCGAGGTGGGCACAACCCACCTGGGTGCGCCTGGCAAGCCAGGTGCGCCCTGGTGTCTTGTGCCCACCAGTGCCTTCTTGGTTGTTTCTTATTTTCCTAATTTTTGTTATACTCCAAAACGTACAGAAAATATTTTTGCAGATTTTTCGGATTCCATTTACTTACCGTATCACGTACCTCCTCTTTTTCACGATTTTGGACTATTCCAGAAGGTTTATTTTATGTGTTCCTCCGATGTCATAGTTTGGATAATATTACTTTCAACATTAATGGGTGTACCTGAGATATAATGTTTTATTCGTTGCCCATTAACAACCTTCGGGTTAGTACCTTCGGCATTATTTATTTTGATAGCTCCAAATCGATAAACCTCCTCGATAACATAGCGTCCTTCCCATTTTGATAGGAGTTTTCCTGCAAAGAATCTGAAATGAGAGTTGTACAAAAGAACATATTCTCCAACCTTGAACTCACGCTTTTGGATTCTCTATCATGCCATCTTTTAACCTTTTCTTTAACTAAGTTGTCATTTTCATAAGCTTGGGTTCTCCATTCATCTAATGAGCTAATATCAAATAACCGCTTCTCACCGGCAATTTTAAAATCATAGTTAATTTCTTTAATTGCCCAATAAGCTTTATGTTCTAACTCAATGGGCAAATGACAAGCTTTTCTATAAAACATTTCATAAGGAGGCATACCCATAGGATTTTTATAAGCAATTCTACAAGCCCAAAGTGCATCATCTAACTTCTTAGACCAATTCTTCCGGGACCTATTGACAGTATTTTCTAAAATTAGTTTTATTTCTCTATTTCTAAGTTCAACTTGACCACTAGACTGAGGATGATAGGGTGATGCAATTCTATGGTTAACATCATACTTGGCAAGCATTTTACGAAAAGCACCATGAATAAAGTGTGAACCACCATCAGTCATTAAATATCTAGGGACTCCAAACCTTGGGAAAATAACTTCCTTAAGCATTTTAATAGAGGTATTGTGATCAGCACTACTAGTTGGAATAGCTTCTACCCACTTAGTAACATAATCAACAACAACCAAAATATGAGTATACCCATCAGAGGGAGGAAAAGGTCCCATGTAATCAAATCCCCAAACATCAAATAGTTCAACAACAAGTGAATAATTCATATGCATTTCTTGACGCTTACCAATATTACCTATTCTTTGACATTAATCACAAGATAAAACAAACTTACGGGCATCCTGGAAGAGAGTAGGCCAATAAAACCCAGATTGCAATACCTCGTGAGAAGTTCTGTCTCCCGCATGATGCCCTCCATAAGCTTCGGAGTGACATTTTTGTAGGATTTGTCCCTGTTCATGCTCAGGTATGCAACGTGTAATAATACCATCTACTCCTTCTTTATAAAGATGTGGGTCATCCCAAAAGTTATGTCTTAAATCATTGAAGAATTTTTTCTTTTGTTGGTATGTAAAGCTAGGGGGGTATTTAGCAACACTATAATTAGCATAGTCAGCATACCAAGGGGTACTATTAGAAACATTTATTGTAGCTAATTGCTCATCAGGACAACTATCATTAATAGGTCGTGGGTCATCAAGAATGTTTTCAAGTCTAGACAAATTATCAGCCACGGGGTCTCCGCTCCTTTTCTATCAGTGATATGTAGATCAAATTCTTGTAGCAAGAGAACCCATCGAATAAGCCTAGGTTTGGCATCTTTCTTTTCCATAAGATATTTTATAGCAGCATGATCAGTGTGAACAATTACTTTTGAATCTACAATGTAGGATTTAAATTTATCACAAGCAAACACAACTGCTAAAAATTATTTCACAATAGTAGCATAATTTTGTTCAGCATTGTCTAGAGTTTTACTAGCATAATGAATAACATTCAATTTCTTATCAACTCTTTGCCCTAGAATAACAACAACAGCATAATCACTAGCATCACACATAATTTCAAAAGGCAAGTTCCAATCAGGTGGTTGAATAATAGGTGCAGAAATTAAGGTTTCTTGAGTGTTTCGAAGGCTTCTAAACAATCATCATCGAAAACAAAAGGAATATCCTTTTGCAAAAGATTTGTAAGAGGCCTAGAAATTTTATAAAAGTCTTCGATAAATCTCCTATAGAAACCAGTATGACCAAGGAAACTAGGAGTACCTTTGATATCTTTAGGACACGGCATTTTCTCAATCACATCAAACTTAGCTTTGTCCACCTCAATACCTCTTTCAGAAATTTTATGGCCCAAATAATACCTTCGTTAACCATGAAGTGGCACTTCTCCCAATTCAAGATAAGATTTGTTTGTTCACATCTCTGCAAAACTCGATCAAGATTGCTTAAACAATCATCAAAATACTTCCCATAAACAGAAAAGTCATCCATGAAAACCTCAACAATCTTTTCACAAAAGTCAGTGAATATAGCAGTCATACATCTTTGAAAGGTAGCAGGTGCATTGCATAAACCAAAATGCATACATCTACAAGCATAAGTTCCAAAAGCACAAGTAAAATTGGTCTTTTCATGACCAGGTTGAGAAATAGATATTTGTGAAAAACCAGAATAATCATCAAGGAAGCAAAAATGTGTGTGCTTAGATAACCTTTATAGCATTTGATCAATAAAAGGCAGAGGGTAATGATCTTTTCTAGTTGCTTTGTTTAATTTTCTAAAATCAGTTACCATTCTATAGTCTGTAAAAATTCTTTGTGGAATAAGTTCATTCTTATCATTAGATTCAATAGTAATACTCCCTTCTTAGGGACACAATGGACATGACTTACCCATCTACTATCAGCTATAGGATAGATTTTACCTGCTTCCAGAAGTTTTAATATTCTGTCCTTACCGCTTCTTTCATCTTCGGATTCAACCGACAGTGATCAACAACGGGTTTAGCATCAGGTTCCATATTAATCTTGTGCTGACATAGAGTGGGACTAATGCCCTTAAGATCATCAAGAGTATATCCAATAGTAGCTTGGTGCTTCCTTAGAACTTTCAATAATCTTTCTTCTTCATGTTCTGAAAGGTTGGCACTAATAATAATAGGATATATCTTCTTCTCATCAAGATAAGCATATTTCAAAGTGTCTGGCAATTGTTTTAATTCAAACATAGGATCACCTTTAGGTGGAGGAGGACCTCCTAGAGTTTCAATAAGCAAATTGTGTTTAAGCATAGGTTGTTGTTCAAACAGGATTCTATCTATTTCATTTCTTTCGTGCATATGCAAATCATTTTCATGGTCTAGCAGATATTGTTCTAAAGGATCAGTAGGAGGTACAACAATATAAGCAAGACCAATAATTTCATCCTTACTAGGCAATTCTTTCTTATGATGCTTTTTACTAAACTTGGAAAAATTAAACTCATGAGACTCATCATCAAAACTAACACCGATAATTATCACAATCTATTTTAGCATTAACGGTGTCCAAGAAGGGTCTACCAAGGATAATGGGACAAAAATCATCCTGTGGGGAACGAAGAACAAGAAAATCAATAGGGTATTTTATTTTCCCACACAAGGCTTCAACATCTCCGATAATCCAAAGTGGTGTGATAGAATCTCTATTAGCAAGTTTAATAGTAACATCTATGTCTTCTATCTCAGCGGGTGCTATGTCATTCAAAATTTCTTGATATAAGGTAAAAGGAATATCACTCATGCTAGCACCTATGTCACATAAACCATGATAACAGTGATCTCCTATCTTAACTGAGTCAACAGGCATGCCAACAACAGGTCTATGTTTATCTTTTTCATTGAGTTTGGCAATTCTAGCAGCTTCATCACAAAAGTAAATAACATGCCCATCTATGTTTTCAACCAGGAGATCCTTAACCATAGCAACACTAGGTTCTACCTTGATTTTTTCAGCTGTTTTAGGTGTCCTAATATAACTTTTATTGACCACAGTTGAAACCTTAGCATGTTCCTTTATCCTAACAGGGAAAGGTGGTTTCTCGATGTAAGCAATAGTAACAACTGGATCAACATTATAAATAATAGTTTCATCTTTAGCTATTACTTCTTCTTTAATAGGTGGGTGATATTTAAACCACTTCTCTTTATGGAGATCAACATGAGTAGCAAATGATTCACAAAAGGAGGCTACTATCTCAGAGTCAAGTCTATATTTAGTGCTAAACTTTTGAAAAACATCAGTATTGATAAAAGATTTAACACAATCAAACTCAAGCTTAATACATGACTCTTTACCTTCATCGAGTTCCCAATCTTCATAGTTGCATTTAATTATGTCTAAAAGATCCCACCGGAATTCAATAGTCTTCTTCATAAAGGAACCCGTACAAGAAGTATCGAGCATAGATCGGTCATTATGAGAAAGCCAAGCATAAAAAATCTGAATAATAATTTCTCTTGAGAGCTCATGATTGGGGCATGAATATAACATTGACTTAAGCCTCCCACAAGCTAGAGCGCTACTTTCTCCTTCACGAGGCCAAAAATTATATATATAATTCCGATCACGATGAACTAGATGCGTAGGATACAATTTTTGATGGAATTCCAATTTCAACCGGTTCCAATTCCAAGATCCAATATCATCACATAGCCTATACCATGCCAATGCTTTTCCCTTCAAAGATAAAGGGAAAACCTTCTTCTTAGCTTCATCTCTGGGTAAACCTATAAGCTTAAATAATCCACAAATTTCATCCACATATATTAAGTGCATATCAGGATGTTCGGTTCCATCTCCTTCATAAGGATTAGCTAGAAGTTGTTCTATCATACCCGAAGAAATTTCATATTCAATATTTTTAGTAGGTGCAGTAGATTGAGGGGTAACTAATTGTGGTTCCGGTCGAGGTGATGATACCCCGAACAAACCCCTCGAAGGATTGTTCTCCATGGTAACAAGTGACAATAAATTTCAGCATGTACTAATAGTTTTTCCTTACCGATTTCCACTTACCAAGAGCGCTTCACTCCCCGACAACAGCGCCAGAAAAGAGCCTTGATGACCCACAAGTATAGGGGATCAATTGTAGTACTTTTGATAAGTAAGAGTGTCGAACCCAACGAGGAGCAGAAGGAAATGGCAAGCGGTTTTCAGCAAGGTAATGTCTGCAAGCACTAAAATTTTAAGTAACGAGTAGTTTGATGGCAAGATAATTTGTAACGAGAAAGTAACCGTAACAGTAAAAAAAGTGCAGCATGGTAGCTCAATCCTTTTGAGGCAAAGGACAGGCCAAAATGGTCTCTTATGATAAGCAAAGTGTTCTTGAGGGCACACGGGAATTTCATCTAGTCACTTTCATCATGTTGGTTTGATTTGTGTTCACTACTTCAATAATTTGATATGTGGGTGGATCGGTGCTTAGGTGCTGTTCTTACTTGAACAAATCTCCTACTTATGATTAACCCCCTCGCAACCATTCGCAACTACGAGAAAAGTATTAAGAATAAATTCTAACCATAACATTAAACTTTTTGATCAAAATCAGTCCCTTACGATATAACACATAAACTAGGGTTTAAGCTTCTGCCAATCTTGCAACCCATCATCTAATAACTACTCCACAATGCATTCCCTTAGGCCCAAGTATAATGAAGTTTCATGTAGTCGACGTTCACATCACACCACTAAGGGAATCACAACATATATACCATCAAAATATCGAACACATAAAATTCACATGATTACTTGCAAAAAAAGATTTCTCCCGTGACCTCAAGAACAAAAGTAACTACTCACAAATGATAATCATGATCAAGATCAGAGGGGTATTAAATAGCATAATGCATCTAAACATATAATCTTCCACCAAATAAACCATATAGTAATCAACACTACTAGTCACCCACAAGTACCAATCTATAGTTCTGGTACAAAGATTGAACACAAGAGATGAACTAGGGTTTGAGAGGAGATGTTGTTGTTGAAGATGTTGATGGAGATTGCCCTCCCCAAGATGGGAGAGTTGTTGGTGATGATGATGATGATGATTTCCCCCTCCGGGAGGGATGTTCCCCCGGCGGAATCGCTCCGCCAAAGGGCAAAAGTGCTCCTGTCCAAGTTCCACCTTGAGGCGGAGGCGCTCCGTCCTGAAAGTCTTCTCCTTATTTTTTCTAGGTCTAAATGATTTTTATACTAGAAGAGGGGCACCGGAGGTGGTCTGGGCTGAGCACAACCCACCAGGGCACGCTTGGGGGGCCTGGCGCGCCCTGGTGTCTTGTGCTCACCAGGTGGCCCCCCTCCAATAGTTATTTGCTCCAGTATTTCTTATTTATTCCATAAAATTTCCGCATGAAGTTTCAGCTCAGCTGGAGTTGTGCAGAATAGGTGGCCTGAAGTAGCTTTTTCAGGTTCAGATTTCCAGCTGTCGGAATTCTCCCTCTTTTTGTGAACCTTGCATATTATGAGAGAAAAGGCATTAGAATTACTCCAAAAAGCATTATTATGCTTAAAAACATCATAAATAGCAGTAGGTAAACATGATGCAAAATGGACATATCATCTTGAAGATAGCAATTGAATCAACATACACATCGGTGACAACAAGATAGAACATGTTGAGAGGTGTGGCATTGAGTTGATCATTAATGGCTTCCCTTAGAGTAAGACTTGATGGATTCTTGGGCTTGAACCCATTGACAATCACCCCACCATAGTTGATTCAAGGCATCACGAATGTGAGACTCTATAGTGATTTTTCCATTGAGCAAACATGTTGATTTCAAAGAAGGCGGAGCCCCAATGGGATTAATATGCATATATTGGATAGGTTGTGGAGAGCAGTGTGGCTCTACGACATTGTAGAAAGGTGCGGTAGTAGGTTTGAGATTGTTAAGAGTCTCTCTTATACCATCCATATCTTCTGTCTCATTTGGAGTAAATGAGGATGACGCGGAAGTGGAGGCTTTAACTTTTGTATCCACCTCAGCCTTGACAAGGGTGCAAATTTCCTTACTGAAGTTGGATTTAAATTATGTCATTAAGGAGGTGAGTTCTGCCACTATCAAGGTAGGGCGGGAACCTCCGGTGGTACTGTAGGGGCGCCATTGGTGGACCGTTGTCTTAAATCATCATCCTGACTATTGAGCATATTCTCTTTAGGCAGTTAAGCCCTAATAAATAATCTTAGCTTTGATACCAATTGAAAAGATTGATACGACCGACTAGGGGGGTGAATAGGAGACTAAAAATTTGTAAGTTTATCTTCCAATTTTGGTTAATTGCAGATAAAGTAGGGTCTCTATATGTGCAACCCGTATGGCAAGCAAGATCAAAGCAATATATGCAAGCCAAGAAACCAATTGGCAACTCAACAAGCATACAACACAGGTAAAAGTTTGTAAATGATTAACCATAAGTTCGTCGAGGACGCAGATTTATCCCGAAGTTCACACTCTTTGGGGAGTGCCAATCTTTGTTGGAGCAGTGCCATAACTAAGCCTCCAGAATGCCATCAAGTGTCTCACTGCGTTCCCCTCCAAGCGACCCCAAAAAATGAGCCCGAATCACATTGGGTTGCTCTTGAATGCGACGACCACACTTTTACAAACTTCTATGAAGCACACCACAAGCAAGGAAGCTTTCAAAGGGATCTCAACCGCCTAGGATCCCAAGCTCCAAGAGTAACAAGTGTTAATAAATCGAGAGGGGAACACGAATCAGTTTGGTCAAGTTGTAGATTGGGTCTTGCTCTCTCTATACCAAAGGAATCAAAGTGATTGGGTGGAGGGATAGAGAGTCTTGGAAAAATGGAGTTTAACAATAGTGGAGAAGCTCAAGACATTAGGGTTCGGGATGGAGGAGTAAGAAGGTATATTTATATAGATACTACCTCCCAGTGATCGTTGCCCGCCATGTGCACGGGGTCACCCAAGAGAATCCCCCAAACCCTGTGTGCACGGGGGTAGAAGACCTTGTGTGCACGGGATGTCTATAGAGTTTTTCACTATCTCCTATGCATGGGGTGCAGGGCC
Source organism: Triticum aestivum (assembly GCF_018294505.1). NCBI lineage: Eukaryota > Viridiplantae > Streptophyta > Magnoliopsida > Poales > Poaceae > Triticum > Triticum aestivum. The sequence continues at coordinate 375,227,236 of NC_057798.1, read as the reverse complement.
CGTGTGCATGGGGTATCCATAGATTTAACCATGTACTTCATGTGCACAACTGTTGGACCCCGTGTTCATGGGGTATGGTGACCATGGGCACTTACGAGGTGGGTTTTGTGGATTTTTTAAGTGGTAGGTGTAGGGAGGTCGACATGCATATTTGAAGTCTTCCCGCACCTTAATTTGAGCATGTCGACCCCTCTTGATAGTGCCATTGTCCTATGACTCAAATAAATTGAAGCCAAAGCTTCAAATTGCTATAAAAAACATACCTTTAACATTTTTTATGTGCGTTTGTGTGTGTGTGGGGGGGGGGGGGTCAAACATCTCCTCAATAAACCTTGGAGGAAGCAATGGCCTGAGATAAACCTTAACATCTGTCATTAGTTCCACTAACCACATTGGCATCACAGCAAAACACCATTTAGAGGTAAATGCACTTTCAGCTCTTCTAGGGCATGATCGAGGAAGAATTTGGGCTAGAGGAGTTCGAGATCCAGATGCATCAACTGCTCCAACTTCAAGAAATAGGCACAATGGTGGAATATTGACAACAGTTTGAGGCACACATGTACCATCTACTGTTGTTGGACACGTTGTTGAGTCCGAACTTTTTCATTACATTGTTCCTGCTTGGGATCCACAGTGACCTTCACCTGGCCATGCAGTTTTAATCACCGGCTAGCATCACTCACACTATGATATATGCTCATAGCCAGGCAGAGAAATTCAAGCACACAAGACCACTATTTTGACCTGCTCCAGTAGGACAACCTCTACCACTACCAACGCCCATTTTGGTGCACCCAATGGCCATGCCACGCTCATAAGCCTCGGACGACGAAGACTGTGGCTGCGAGCACCAAATGCTTGAGTATCAATGCGCCAAGGCCTCAGCTAGATCTATGGACACAAATACTCCCAGAAGCATTAGTGCAAGCGCACCACACAACTCCTCACCATTCACGTTGGCAATTCCGGGGAAGTACTCTCAGAGGTCATCATGCGTGCTAGACCTCCTGGATGAACCTGCACTACCGGGACCATAATGCTGCATGGTGTCTATGCCGGTCGTGTCCAGCACTGAAGCTCCTCAAACCATACGCATGGGAGTGTGCTGGGAGATCAGGTGATGTTGTTGCTTCTCAATTCTGGGAGCATGCACGGTTTCATCAAAGCCGACTTCCTGCACTGAATCGGCACCAAGCCATCGTCCATCACACCAGTCAACGTGTGGGTGGCCAATGGCCACACATTGCAATGGTCTCTAATTTCAATTGGAACGCGCATGGTTATTCCTTCAACACGGACACACATGTGCTTGAGCTTGACACCTACAATGGTGCGCTGGGAATGGATTGGCTGGCAACCGAAAGGATGGCGGGGTCACACTCCATGGAGTATACGCGTGTGCTCAGATCACGCTCATTGCACTCAATACCTCGACCATGTACAAGTGTTAGGCAAAGAATGAGATCTAGGTGGTAGTGCTATTGGAGACACCATGAACTACCGAGGACGAGAGTCCAATGAGCCGGTGCCGCCTATCATTCGCATTGTGCTTGCTAACTTCAAGGATGTGTTCGTCAAGCCCTCTGCCTCGACCCTCACCGGGAGTATGATCAACAAATGCCCCTACCGGTACTCGCCCTTCCAAAGAGACGAGATAGAGTGGCAGGTATGCGACATGCTATAAGCCAACATTATCTCACATATCATGAGTACATACACATCGCATGTGATCATCGTGAAGAAAAAGGATAACAACTGGTGCTTCGGCATCGACTAGCACCGCCTCAATGCTGCTACAATCAAGAACGAATTTACCCTACCGATCGTCGATGAACTGCTGGATAAGCTCGTTGGCATCACACTCTTCTCCAAGCTCCCTGTGTGCAACAGCTACCACCAATTCTGTATGCGACTGAACGACGAGGATAAGATGGCATTTAAAACCCACAACGACCACTTTCACTTCCTTGTGATGCCATTTGGGATTACCAACGCTGTGGCAACCTTCCAATGCCTGATGAACACGGTGTTCACCGGCTACATCCTTAAGTTTGTCATTGTCTTCCTAGACGACATCATCATTTACATAACTAACATGCAGGAACATGAGAAACACCTTTGCCTAGTGCTCAAACTGCTCCGTAAATAGCTCTATGCCAAAGTGTCCAAGTGCTTGTTCATGCAACCGCACATCAAATACTTGGGCCATGTCATCTCTTGCGAAGGGGTGGCCACCGATGCCGGCTAGATCAGCGCCATGCATGAGTGGCCTGTGCCATCCACCGCGATGGAGATTCGCGGCTTCGTTGGGTTATCCAACTACTACCGCAAGTTTGTACCACATTACAGCATCATCGCCAAGCTGTTGACACAACTACTCCAGAAGCAAGGACTTGCGTGGAATGAGCAGGCACAAGCAACCTTCGAGCTTCTGAAGCGAGCCATGGCAACGACCCCAATGCTTGATTTTCCTAACTTCACACATCCATTCGCCATTGAGAAAGATGTGTGTGACACCAAAGTGGGTGCCGACCTCATCCAAGATGGCCTTGGGGGTGCGAAATCAGAAACTTTCCACCTATGAGAAAGAGTTTTTGGGATGACAACGGCGAGGAAGAAATGGTAAGCATATATACAACATGGACCAATCACCATCTTGATAGGACACAAGATCTTCTGCACATTGGGCGATCAACAACTCGATACCGAGCTCCAGCGCAAGGTAATGTCAAAACTCGTCAGCCTTCAATGCACCTTTAAGTACAAGCAAGGGTTGGATGATAGTGATGTAGATGCACTCTCATGCGTCAACCTTCCAACCTACTCTCTGTCGTGTGGCACCCTGGCTCAGAGTGACCGGTCTACCCTGCATTGCCAGCCCAGAGACCTTGTCTTCTAGCAACACACAACAACTTAGTACAGAAAAACAATCGCTTTATTCATGCTAGCGGAGCATAGTTCATATTACAACAGTTAGCAAGGCCAAGCGGCACACACGGTGCGGCTGAACAATACGTACATTATTTAGTAAACATAAAGGGGCCTCGATCATGACAACTACGCGACAGCGGAATAACGTCGTAGCGGGACTCCATGGCACAGGGACAGCGATGTGGACACGATCTAGACTCGGACATCTCTCCTTTCCAACGAGACTTTCCTGAAATCTGGCATGACACGCCAGGTCAGTACATTGAATGTACTTGCAAGCTCACAACAAGCATCAACATAATGACAAACAATATCATGATACTTAACCAATTAAATACAATGCAACAATATATATCCAACATGCTGTGAATATGCTCAAGTGGTACTCGTCCCATGGACTGGCTTACCGAACGTGATCATTTCCAGACCACAAACATGAAGAACTTCAACGACAATCTCGTGATCCTTACGGCGATCACAACCCTGACCAACACTTGGTCTCAACCTCAACATGATGGCCTCACTGCCATTACCTTAGTGCAAGTCTCAGTGTGCAAATTTATTAAGTGTTGACCCATGGTGTACCCTACTTTCGAGCGTGTCCGTAACCGTGGACTCGGCTATCGATAGATTAATACACTCTGCAGAGGTAGCGCACTGTACCCACACTATGGAACCCATGGCCTTGCCCTCCCATTCGGGTGGACCAACGACATTCCGACGAAACCACTTCATTATCATGACACTCTCCCGGCCACTCCGACTCAATCCCCATCGGGCTAGTCCTGGGTGGCCCTGTGTCTACCTCAAGACACCTCAAACCACCATCGTGGCAACGATCCACTCTGGGACCCAAACACATAACTCATCAACTGGCACACAAGGTTATGCTTGCTTACCGGGCCAGGGTACAACACGCCCACAACCTTCCCTAGATGGAGGCACCGACTAGAGGCACGACAATGGAACGCATTAAGGCCGTCCCATATCGGCAAATGTGGTTGCACTGAGAAAAATTCGTTTCAGCGGCACCACGACCTGGTCAACAACATATTCAAGTTGAGTTATTTATCAGGTTCAACTTAAAGTGAAAGTAACCGGTGTCATAATGCCTTGCTATGCATCACTAACATATGCATCAAATAACCAAGAAAATAACCACTTCGCCTACGCTCCCACGGAGCCATCACCAACTCAAGATACTTCTCTGGTTAAGATCAAACCTCACTTAAACCAAAACCATTTCTAGCAATCTCATCATTTTTCATCATGCAGGAATAATAATTAAACTAATTATTTACCTCCATGACCATATCATTATATCATTACTCATATCTAAGTTCTTGTTAGCTTATCAACAATATTCATTTCAAACTTTCTATAAAGCAAGCATATCTAACATGGCAAGCATTAAACAGAATATACATATCATAAGAATTATTTAAATGCATGAATAATCATAAGTTCAAGTAGGAAAACACAAATATTCAAGTGGCACTATGAAAATGTTGTTGTGGCTTGCCTTAGTGCTGATGAGGTTCACAAATCTCCTAGTGATCCTCAAGACAAGCTTGCTCTTCTGAAAATAAATAAAACCACAAAAAGAAAACATCAAGAAACCTTCTGAAAATTACCAGAAAATCTAGACAGCAAGGAAAATTCCCATCTTTTGGGTGCTGTTAGATTTTTGGACAAAGAACACAATGCAAAAAGAATCAATGCATTTGGACTTATAGATAAAAAGTTATGGTTGTTTGAAGTTTCCTAGTTTAAATGAATTTGATTCAAAAAGAAAACAGACTGGGGGGTGACGTCGAAGGTGTAAACGCCCGGGGCGCCACCACTCGTACCGCCTCACGCGCGTACTGAGTGGCTGACTAGCGGGCCCCGCTAGTCAGGCCGAAGGAGGGGGAGAAGGAAACAGAGGGAGGCGGAGCTTCGTCGGAGCACACGCCGGCATCGAGGGTTCTTGGGGTCAAACGAGAGGGGGGAATCGAAGGAGAAGAAGATGGCGCACCTGCCCGTACCCGTAGCGTGGCTAGAGGTGATCGGACGGCATCGGAAACGGCCTCTCCAGCGGAGGCAGAGGGCAGCGATCGCCGGAGATGAAGACGGTGGCGGCTCGGGGCGGCTCCAGGGGCTCCAACAGGGCGGAACGCCTTCCCCGAAGAGTGGCGGAGGCCCTAGCAGGGTCACCCTGGCCGGGGAGGGGCTGGAGCTGTGGGGACGATCTAAAGGGGATCGCCGGCGAGCTCGAGCTTTGAGACGGCAGCCCGCGGCCTGCCCGGCCGGGCTGCGGCTTCTACAAGTTTGTGGAGGGTGTGGGAGTAGCTGTGGGTGCTCAAAGAGGCCGGGGGTGGTGGCATTTATAGGCGGGCGGCGAGGAGGGTTTGGGCTCCGCCGGAGGACACCTGTCCACGGCACCCGGCGACGAACGGCGCCAGCGAGAGAGGGGGAAGACGATGGAGGTCACGCGGGAACTATTGGCGGGCGTGGACAAGCACAGGGACAAGGGAGAAGACGACGAGCACAGTGCGCTGTGCACTGTGTCATTGGCCGGACCGTGCTCGTGCCCGCTGCGGCAAGCTCCAACTTCGACGAGTGCCAGGGGAAGTTAAGGGGGTGGAGATGGGGATGGTGGCGAGGCCTGGCATAGTCGGGCAGGCTGGGCAGCGAGCACGTGCTCAACAGAGCCCTAGGCAGCACGCAGAGCGCGTGTTTTGCATGCCAGCATGCCCGGACGAACACGGTCACCGCATGAACCGTGACATCAGGTCACCCTAAGCGCTAACTTGATGTCTGGCATGTAGTCCTTGGTAGTTTGAAGTGTTACCACTGTTTGGCTTGGATCCAGGTGCAGTAGAAATGGATTTGTACTTCCAGGAAGTTTCTGGATAGTAACTTTGGAGGTTTACTCTAGTCAAACCACTGGGAGTTAAGGGCTGAGCTTTGGAGGCTTGCTTACACTTACTAAGGTGAATAGGCACAAGGAAAACCAGCTACAATGGAGCTAGTAGAATGGTAGTTGCTGTAGAAACTACCATTTTTGTCCAAAAATGAATTTATTTTATGTAGCCAAAATATTCCTAAGAGTGGTGAAATATCTTTGCTTAGAAAGGTGCCCTAGGGTCCAAAGAATAATTGGGATTTTTCTCAGGATTTTTGGGGAAAGAAAAATTAGGGTTGCTATGGAGCACAAAGGGCTAACTAGGGTTTTGGAGGGAAAAATGAATATTTTCATTTAAGAAAAATATTCCAAGCAATATTTTGAGTTAATCCAGGGGTGAAATGATGGTTTTGAGGAGGAGAGGGAGCACTTGGGTGAAAGTCAATGAGTACCCAAGTGGTTAAGTCCAAATGAAGTGATTCAAAAACTCCATATTCAAAACCAACTCACCTGAAAACCAGGCAAAGAAAAGAGGGCAAAAACCAGACTGTCACAAACCTCCCCCACTTAAAATGAATCTCGTCCTAGAGATTCGGTTGCTTGGGAAAACCATTCTGGATAACATGCCCTTAGAAATTCTTCTGATTCCCAGGTTGATTTTGACTCGGTATGATGCTTCCATTGGACTTTGTAAAACTTTCGTGCTTTACTGCGAGTTACTCTTTCCATCTAAACCAAAATCTTCACCAGCCTCTCTTCATAGGTTAAGTCCTTTGCCAGCTTTATCTCTGTCAAATCAGTCTTTTTCTCGGGCGGTGATATGCACCATCGCAATTGTGAAACGTGGAACACGTTGTGCACGTCTGATAACTCAGGGGCAACTCTAACTGATATGCCACAACACCCACTCGTGTCATAACGGGAAATGGACCAATAAATCCGGGTGCCAATTTTCCACGAGTCTGAAACCTCTTGATACCTTTCATAGGCGTGACTCGGATATAGACATGTTCTCTGGGTTCAAAGCTGATCTGGCGGTGCTTTGCATCATAATAACTTTTCTGTCGTGATTTGGCCAACTGCAGTCTGTCTCTAATTTCCTTGACTTGCTTTTCGGCTTCCAGCATGAGATCCGTTTCGAAAATATGGCTATCTCCAGTTTGAGACCAATTTAATGGAGTGCGGCACTTACGGCCATACAAAGCTTCATATGGTGACATTTTTAAACTGGTCTGGAAGCTATTGTTCTACGAGAATTTGGCGTACGATAAGCAGTCTTCCCATTTTGGGCCTTGGGCCAAAACACAGGCTCGCAGCATATCCTCAAGTATTTGGTTTACCCGTTCTGTTTGTCCATCCATCTGAGGATGATAAGCGGTACTGTACTTCAACTCCGTCTCTAAGGCTCGATGGAGACGGGAACAAAAAGCGGAGGTAAAAAGTGAACCTCGGTCAGAAGTGATGGTTCAGGGAACTCCAAGTAGACTGACTATTCTGGATACATACAGTTGTGCAAGCTCATCTGCTCGATATGAGGTTTTGATTGGGAGGAAGTGGGCTACCTTGGTTAATGTATCCACTATGACCCAGATCGCATCATTGCCTCGTCGGGTCTTAGGTAGTCCGGTGATGAAATCCATACAGACATCATCCCATTTCCATTGTGACACTGGCCGCGGTTGGAGAAGTCTGGCTGGCTTCTGATGTTCCGCCTTTACCTTGTTGCATATGTCGCAACAGGCCACGAAATAAGCAATGTCCTTCTTCATTCCATCCCACCAGAATATTTTTCGAAGGTCTTCGTACATTTTTGTGCCTCCTGGGTGAATTGAATACGAGGATTCATGGGCTTCTGACAGGATCTTCTGCTTCAAATCTGCTTGATTAGGCACACAAATCCTTCCCCTGAATCGGAGGGAACTGTATCCTTTCGAGAAATCGGAAAGCTTGACACGTTTCTGCAAACCGGCATCGCCGGGCTGGGCCTTGCGGATTTCTTCCTCAAGAGTTGGGGTAACTTTCAGAATATTGTCAAGGCCAGCCTCAACTATGACCAGGTTGAGCTGAGCAATCTCTTCTTTAAGTTCGGGAGGCAATGATTCCAATATGACATTTAAACTGACGGGCTTTCGACTGAGCGCATCGGCAACCACGTTGGCCTAACCCGGATGGTAATTTATTCCAAGGTCATAATCCTTAACCAACTCAAGCCGTCTTTGTTGATGGAGATTTAAATCCGGCTAAGTAAATATATATTTGAGGCTTTTGTGATCGGTAAAAATTTGGCACCTTTTCCCAATGAGATAGTGTCTCCAAATTTTTAGAGCATGAACCACCGCGGCCATTTCCAAATCATGAGTGGGGTAATTCCCCTCGTGGGGTTGTAGCTGCCGTGAGGCATAAGCTACTACCTTGCCATCTTGCATAAGTACGCATCCAAGTCCTTGCCTGGAAGCGTCGCAGTACACATCAAAGCTGCGGTAGATATCTGGGAGTGTTAATACTGGTGCAGTTGTCAGTCGTTTCTTTAACTCGGTGAAACTTTTCTCACAATCCTCAGTCCATTCAAACTTCTTATCCTTTTTGAGCAGCTCTGTCATGGGTTTAGCAATCTTGGAAAACCCTTCAATGAAACGACGGTAATATCCGGCTAATCCAAGAAAACTCCGGATCCAAGATACGGTTGCGGGTTGCAACCAGTCGAGCACATCCTTTACCTTGCTTGGGTCCACGGCTATACCTTCAGCGGATAGCACATGCCCGAGGAATCCAACTTGCTTGAGCCAAAACTCACATTTACTGAATTTGGCGTATAACTGATGCTCACGGAGTCGTTGTAACACTGCTCGGAGGTGTTCCTTATGCTCTTCTTCACTTCTTGAGTAAATGAGTATATCATCGATGAAGACGACCACGAACTTATCGAGGAAGTCCATGAATACTTTATTCATCATATGCATGAAGAAGGCAGGGGCGTTGGTGAGGCCAAAAGACATAACTGTATATTCATAGAGACCGTAGCGAGTGGTGAACGCGGTCTTGGGAATATCCTCCTTTTTAATTTTGAGCTGATAATATCCCGTCCGTAAATCAATCTTGGAGAACACCTTGGCCCCACTGAGCTGGTCAAACAAATCATCAATTCTTGGCAGAGGGTATTTGTTTTTGATTGTGACATCATTCAGCTGACGGTAATCCACACACATGCGGAGGCTACCATCTTTCTTGTCCACGAAAATAGCGGGTGATCCCCATGGTGAGGAGCTGGGGCGGATATACCCTTTCTGGAGCATTTCATCAAGCTATTTCTTTAGCTCCACTAATTCTGATGACGGCATTCGATAATACTTCTTGTGTATTGGTGTGGTTCCGGGCACAAGATCTATTGCAAACTCAAGCTCTCGATCAGGTGGCATGCCTGGCAGTTCTTCTGGGAATACATCAGGAAACTCGCTGACCACCGGAATTAATTCCATTTCAGCCATTGCTGTAAAGACCATTTCCTTGGAGGGTATGCTCCTACGAGCAATAAATTTTGTAGTTTGTCCCTCTTGGCCAGTCAAGTTGACTTCTCAGGTCGCACAATTAATGCATACTTGATACTGAGTCAGCCAATTCATACCCAAGATAACATCCAACTTATCGGATTCAATAAGTATCAAAGAAGTTGGAAAACAGACTCCGTTGATATTGACTTCCAGATTACGGCAGACTATATTGCTTCTGATTAGAGATCCCGGGGTTTGCACCAGCATATTCTTGCCCAAAAGCAAACAAGGAAATTTGTTTTGGGCAACAAAACTCCGAGAAATGAAAGAGTGGGAAGCCCCAGAGTCAAATAAAATTACTGCAGGTATGTTATTAACAGGGAACATACCAATGATGACTTCGGGGTTCTCTTGGGCTTCGTCGGCGGAGATGTGATGAATGTATCCTATGAGGTCATGCTGATCTGGGCATGCCTCCATATAATGGACTTGTGGCTTGAATGTAGCATTGGTCCGATTGTTCGTGGGACACTGCTTGGCATAATGTCCGATTTGCCCACAATTGAAACAGGAATTGCTGCGTAGTCGATTCTCTAGAACTGGGTTGAGCACGTCATTCTTGACTTGGGTGGTGGTCTTGTTAATATTTTTCTGCCCATTGGGCTTGTATGCTACCTGAGTCAGCTTCCAGGTATGAACCTTATGCACTGGTTGCATTTCTTTTCCTGGCTCAGACTTGCGCTTGTGATCATTGTTGACATGCTTAGTATCTGATGTAAGCTTGTGTTCCCTTTTAGCAATGAAAGCCTTGTTCACCAGGGTTTGGAAGTCTGGGATATCAAACATACTGAGAGTACAATGAAGTTGCGGTTTTAACCCACCAAGAAACATGTCCATCTTTCTTTCCTCAGTGGCCACGTCATATTGAGAGTAATGTGACAGATGATTGAATTTCTGCAAATATTCTCCCACAGACTGGCTTCCTTGGAGGAGCGCGAGAAATTCATGTTGCTTAGTCTTCATAATTCCTGTAGGGATGTGATATTTCCGGAATCGTTCCTTTAATCTTGACCAGGTAATTTCTTCATCAGCAGTCCACATGGCTTTTTCATTTTCCCACCATATGGCAGCAGCGCCTTCAAGATAATGTGTTACAAATGGAACTTTATCCCCTTCATCAGTTCGAGCAACCTCAAGCTTCTTTTCCATAGTTCTCAACCAATCATCTGCATCCAAGGGATCAATGGCCTGACTGAAACTAGGAGGCTTAGTCCTTTGAAAATCAGATAGCTTGGAGTGGTGACCGGGCTGATTTCCATTCTGTCCAACCACAGCTTGAATACTTCTGAATATTTCCACCAGATCATTATTTCGTCTTTCCTCAAACATACGCATAATTTGCTCGGTGGAGGGCGGATTTGGCGGTGGAGGCGGTGGTGGAACGTACGGCTCGGGTGAGTGTCCTGCCTGTCGTGCGGAACGACGAACAGGAGAACCCTCGCGAACGTTGCTACTACAGCCTCCCCGCGTCATCCTAATGTGATTATTTTCCCAAGGCAATGCAACCGAGATGAGAAGCATTCAAAATAAACTAGGGACAAACCAGCAACAAAATCCGAGTAAAACAGAAATGGCGAAGAAAATACGGCGAATAAAATAAAGTTCCAACATAATTATACATAGACTCATACATGAAAGATAACAACATGCCAGGTCCAACTACCCTCATACATGAAACGAAACATCATGACTCATACGACTACATCCATACTCCATCCTAATGACTACGAATACTCGGAAGCTCTACTGCTCGGCTGGTGCTGCGGTGTCCTCTCCTAAAGCGGACTCGGATCCTGAACTGACAGGGTTAACTGAGACCTCCGGGTTAAAAGGGACATGATGATGCTGCCTCGAGGGCTCTCCCTCCGGGGCAGGTGGAGGGTGAATCATCGGGGCTACAGGAGTGGCGAGGAGTGAAACCCACTCAGCAGGAGCACTAAGCAAACTCACAGTCGCGGTGCCCAACTACTCAGAGGAGTAACTGGGGAAACAGGGGATCTAGAACTGGCAGGAATATAGGGAGTAAATCCTACAGATGGTGGAGTAGTGGCTGAGCTAGCAGAAACTAAAGCAGAGGCTAAAGCAGTACGGGCACGACTCAGCTCACGAGCCAACTCGTAGATCAGAAGATAGCTAGCAGTGATATAGTGAGAAAGGTGGCTAGCTACACTATCAGACTCCGGATCGATGACAGGGAAACAGAAACGACCATTATTGTGGAGAGAAGGATAGGAGTGGAAACCTGGGTGGTTCTGCAACTGGACCTCGTTGTAACGGAGCTCAACGAGTACCTCGAATGTAGCAAACTGGATAGCCTGAGAAGCGGTAGAAGCATAGCCGCTTCGAGAAGTACGAGTGTAAGTGCTGGAATTGAAACTGGTGCGCAGAGTAACCACGGCATGATACTCATACACCGAGTCAGCTAGACGCTCCCAGTACTCATGATAGACTGGATCGTCACCGTGAGGGTACAACCGACGACACACGTTACGAAGGAGATGCGGCTACGTGTACGGCATCAGCTGCAACTGGCACGGATACAACACCGGAGCCATCTACACTCACAACCATTAGCATGTTAGCATACAAATAAAAATCAGTGCATGCAATGCAACAACCAGCTACAATAGGCTACCGGCACTCAACTACAACTTGTATCTAACGTCCAATTAACTCGGCATAGTCTAGCGTAGCCTATAGTCAGCGCGACTCTGATACCAAGCATTGTGGCACCCCGGCTCAGAGCGACCGGTTTACCCTGCATTGCCAGCCCAGAGACCTTGTCTTCTGGCAACACACAACAACTTGGTACAGAAAAACAACCGCTTTATTCATGCTAGCGGAGCATAGTTCATATTATAACAGTTAGCGAGGCCAAGCGGCACACACGATGCGGCTGAACAATATGTACATTATTTAGTAAACATAAAGGGGCCTCGATCATGACAACTACGCGCCAGTGGAATAACGTCGTAGCGGGACTCCATAGCACAGGGACACCAATGTGGACACGATCTAGACTCGGACAGCTCTCCTTTCCAATGAGACTTTCCTGAAATCTGGCATGACACGCCAGGTCAGTACATTGAATGTACTTGCAAGCTCACAACAATCATAAACATAATGACAAACAATATCATGATACTTAACCAATTAAATACAATGCAACAATATATATCCAACATGCTGTGAATATGCTCAAGTGGTACTCGTCCCATGGACTGGCTTACCGAACGTAATCATTTCCGGACCACAAACATGAAGAACTTCAATGACAATCTCGTAATCCTTATGGCGATCACAACCCTGACCAACAATTGGTCTCAACCTCAACATGATGGCCTCACTGCCATTACCTTAGTGCAAGTCTTAGTGTGCAAATTTATTAAGTGTTGACCCATGGTGTACCCTACTTTCGAGCGTGTCCGTAACCATGGACTCGGCTATCGATAGATTAATACACTCTGCAGAGGTAGCGCACTGTACCCACACTACGGAACCCATGGTCTCGCCCTCCCATTCGGGTGGACCAACGGCATTCTGGCAAAACCACTTCATTGTCATGACACTCTCCCGGCCACTCTGACTCAATCCCCATCGGGCTAGTCCTGGGTGGCCCTGTGTCTACCTCAAGGCACCTCAAACCACCGTCATGGCAACGATCCACTATGGGACCCAAACACTTAACTCATCAACTGGCACACATTGTTATGCCTGCTTACCGGGCCACGGTACAGCACGCCCATAACCTTCCCTAGATGGAGGCACCGACCAGAGGCACGACAATGAAACGCATTAAGGCCGTCCCATACCGGCAAATGTGGTTGCACTGGGAAAAACTCGTTTCAGCGGCACCATGACCCGGTCAACAACATATTCAAGTTGAGTTATTTATCAGGTTCAACTTAAAGTGAAAGTAACCGGTGTCATAATGCAATGATATGCATCACTAACATATGCATCAAATAACCAAGAAAATAACCACTTCAACTACGCTCCCACGGAGCCATCACCAACTCAAGATACTTCTCTGGTTAAGATCAAACCTCACTTAAACCAGAACCATTTCTAGCAATCTCATCATTTTTCATCATGCAAGAATAATAATTAAACTAATTATTAACCTCCATGGCCATATCATTATATCATTACTCATATCTAAGTTCTTGTTAGATTATCAGCCAGATTCATTCCAAACTTTCTGTAAATCAAGCATATCTAACATGGCAAGCATTTAACAGAATATACTTCTCATAATAATTATTTAAATGCATGAATAATCATAAGTTCAAGTAGGAAAACACAAATATTCAAGTGGTACTATGAAAATGTTGTTGTGGCTTGCCTTAGTGCTGATGAGGTTCACAAATCTCCTAGTGATCCTCAAGACAAGCTTGCTCTTCTGAAAATAAATAAAACCACAAAAAGAAAACATCAAGAAACCAAGGAATAATCCCATCTTTTATGTGTTGTTAGATTTTTGGACAAAGAACACAATGCAAAAAGAATCAATGCATTTGGACTTATAGATAAAAAGTTATGGTTGTTTGAAGTTTCCTGGATTTAAATGAATTTGATTTAAAAAGAAAACATACTGGAGGGGTGAAGTCCAAGGCGTAAACGCCCGGGGCGCCACCACTCATACCGCTTCGCGCGCATACTGAGTGGCTGACTAGCGGGCCCCGCTTGTCAGGCCAGAGGAGGGGGAGAAGGAAACAGAGGGAGGAGGAGCTTCACCGGAGCATACGCCAGCAACGAGGGTTCTTGGGGTCAAACAAGAGGGGGGAATCGAAGGAGAAGAAGATGGCGCACCTGCCCGTACCCGTAGCATGGCTAGAGGTGACCGGGTGATGTCGAAAACGGCCTCTCTAGTGGAGGCAGAGGGCAGCAGTCGCCGGAGACGAAGACGATGGCGGCTCGGGGCGGCTCCGGGGGCTCCAACGGGGTGGAACACCCTCACCGAAGAGTGGCAGAGGCCGTGGCAGGGTCACCCTGGCCAGGGAGGGGCTGGAGCTGTGGGGACGAACCGAAGGGGATCGCCGGCAAGCTCGAGCTTGGGGACGGCCGCGGCCTGCCCGGCCGGGCTGCGGCTTCTACAAGTTTGTGGAGGGTGTGGGAGTAGCTGCGGGTGCTCAAAGAGGCTGGGGGTGGCGGCATTTATAAGAAGGCGGTGAGGAGGGTTCGGGCTCTGCTGGAGGACACCTGTCCATGGTGCCCGGTGATGAACGGCGCCAGCGATAGAGGAGGAAGACGATGGAGGTCACGCGGGAACTATTGGCGGGCGCGGACGAGCACAGGGACGAGGGAGAAGACGACGAGCACAGTGCACCGCGCACTGTGTCGTTGGCCGGACCGTGCCCGTGCCCGCTGTGCCGAGCTCCGGCGTCGGCGAGTTCTAGGGGGAGTTAAGGGGATGGAGACGGGGATGGTGGCGACGCTTGGCATGCTCGGGCAGGCTGGGCAGCGAGCACGCGCTCAACAGAGCGCTAGGCGGCACGCAGAGCGCGTGTTTTGCATGCCAGCACGCCCGGACGAACGCGGTCACCGCGTGAACCGTGACATCAGGCCACCCTAAGCGCTAACTTGATGTCTGGCGTGTAGTCCTTGGTAGTTTGAAGTGTTACCACTGTTTGGCTTGGATCCAGGTGCAGTAGAAATGGATTTGTACTGCAGCAAGTTTCTGGACAGTAACTTTGGAGGTTTACTGTGGTCAAACCACTGGGAGTTAAGGGCTGAGCTTTGGAGGTTTGCTTACACTTACTAAGGTAAATAGGCACAAGAAAAACCAGCTACAATGGAGCTAGTAAAATGGTAGTTGCTGTAGAAACTACCATTTCTGTCCAGAAATGAATTTATTTTCTGTAGCCAAAATATTCCAAAGGGTGGTGAAATATTTTTGCTCAGAAAGGTGCCCTAGGGTCCAAAGAATAATTGGGATTTTTCTCAGGATTTTTGGGGCAAGAAAAATTAGGGTTGCTATGGAGCACAAAGGGCTAACTAGGGTTTTGGAGGGCAAAATGAATATTTTTCATTTAAGAAAAATATTCCAAGCAATATTTTGAGTTGATCCAGAGGTGAAATGATGGTTTTGAGGAGGAGAGGGAGCACTTGGGTGAAAGTCAAGGAGTACCCAAGTGGTTAAGTCCAAATGAAGTGATTCAAAAACTCCAAATTCAAAACCAACTCAACTGAAAACCAGGCAAAGAAAAGAAGGCAAAAACCAGACTGTCACATGTCGACATCCTCTCCATATGTCCACCGAAGTGGCTTCAGGATGATGCAAACTCCCATGAGACTAATGTGGACGCTCGGGAATTATTGACACAACTTGTACTTACTAGTCCTAATGCACAAGTTCACTCTCTATAGCAGGGGGTGAACCGCCTAAACGGTCGCCTCTAGATCGACACCAGCACAACCCTTTAGACAAAATTGTTCAGTGCCCTACATGAGAGCATCATGGTCGGCCACTCTAGTGCCATTGACACCTATCAACACGTCAAGAAGCTATGCGCCTAGCTGATTCTGAAACAAGCGGTAAAAGATCTTATCAGACAGTGTGATGTCTGTTAGCATGCCATGCATGAAAAATTGGGAACCAATGGGCAAGCTTCAACCACTCCCAGCACCCTCGGAGCCAGGGCACAGCCTCATGATGTATTTTGCCGAGGACTTGATGAAGTATGGCTACGACACAATAATAGGGGTGGTGGATCGACTCACAAAGTACACCCACTTTGTCCCTCTCCTCCATCTGTTCAACGCCACCCAGGTCGCCTCCAACCATGCAAGATCTTCACAAGATATAGCTCCTGACTGTGATGGGCAACAAACTGCATTACTTCACCTCGTACCATCCCCAAACTGATGGTTACTGTGAGCGCCTCAAAAAGTGCCTCGAGATGTACCTACGAAGCTCCGTCCATGACACACCATGGCAATGGCGCAAGTGGCTTCTAACGATGAAATTGTGGTATAACACCACCCACCACTGGCCTCTGAATTTCTCCCTATTCGAGGCACTATATAGCAATGTGACGCCCCCTATTCAATCTTACACTAATCATACACACAAATGTGTATGATCAACATCAGGGACTCACTGGAAGATATCACAACACAATTCTAGACACAAATTAAAGTCATACAAGCTTTATATTACAAACCACGGGCCTCTAGGGCTCGAATACAAATGAGTTAGCAGAAGCAACAATATCTGCGTACAGACATAAGTTAAACAAGTTTGCCTTAAGAGGGCTAGCACCAAAGCAACGACGATCAAAAAGGCAAGGCCTCCTGCTTGGGAGCCTCCTATCTACTCCTGGTTGTCGTCGGCCTCCATGAGTAGTAGTCACCAGCAGGGTAGTAGTAGTCGTCGATGGTGACAGCTGGCTCCGGGCCTCTGTCAACTAATTGCAACAAACAGGTATAGGGAGAAAAGAGGTAGCAAAGAAACTGTGAGTACTCATCCAAAGTACTCGCAAGACTTACATCAGATCTACACTACGTATGCATCAGTATCAATAAAGGGGTAGTATTTGTGGACTAAACTGCAGATTGCCATAATAAAGGGGGGAGAAGCTACTCCTATCCAAGACTACGATTCTGACAGCCTCCATCTTGAAGCAGTAGAAGGGAGTAGCTGGTATAGTAAAAAGTATCATCGTATAGCATAAATCCTACCCGGAGATCCTCTCCTGGTCACCCTGTAAGAGAGCCATCGTCGGGTTGTATTTGTCACTTAACTGGGTGTGTTTTATTAAGTATTCGGTTTTAGTTGTAAGAGGTCAGAATACAACTCCAAGTCGTCCTGTTACCGTGGACACATCTATTAGAATATATCAACTTCCCTGCAGGGGTGCACCACATTGCCCAACACGCTCGATTACTCTGGCCGGACACACTTTCCACGGTAATGCCCAACCTCGAAAGATCAGCACGTCATAGCCCTACCTAGGCTCTCTAGAGAGGTTAGCATGCCAGTCTACATCCTAAGTGCGCAGGGGTCTTGGGCCCATCGCCCGTTGCACTCTTGCATGTTGCAAGGACGATCGGGATCAGTCCTGGCTACCTCCTTATACAAGACAGGTGCTTACTCGGACCACCCGGGCGCGTGCTCAACTGTGACGTCTAAAAAGCTTCAGGAGGAAAAGTACGATGCCGAGTGTCCATAAATGTTCATGCGTGGTAGTTAGTTTGTATAGGTCAACGACCAACTCAGATCAAATATCCGAACTCGTTAAGCATGTTATTAAGAAATAACTACGGACGACGACCAGGGACCAGGCCCACCTCTCCCCTAGGTGGTCTCATCCTGCCATGTCGCTTCGCCACAAGAATCACTCGGGGGCCATTGGGAACCCAGACCCACCACTACCTGGATGGAAACACCTATCCTTTCAGCCCCCACATCCGAAAGTATCATAAGTGGTATAGTAGTATATAGTATATATCCGTGATCACCACCCAAAAGGGATCACGAACCTAATATATCATGGCAGATGAACCAAAATGTAGGGTCATTGATGGTAAATTAGCAACCTATACTAAGCATTTAGGATAGTAGGTAAAGTATCAACAACAGCAGCAACAAGGACAGGCTATGAAATAGTATGGGATCAACTGATATGATAGTAACGTCATCACTACTCTAGTGCAAGCAGTAGAGGGAAAGAGTAGGCGGTATTGGAATGATCAAGGGAGTTTTGCTTGCCTGGAAGCTCTATCGAGAAGGAGGGGTCATCGACACCGTAGTCGTACTGGGTAGCGGTGGTGTTAGTCTCAGTGTCTACTGGAGAGAAGAGGGGGAAGAAATAATAAATATAAAGCAAACATATGCAACATGATGCCTGACATGGCAATATAAAGTTCTAGGGGTGACCTAACGCAATGCTACACGATACATGCGAAGGGGGGAAACATCCGGGAATGTTTTGCTAGAGTTTGGCATTTTTCAAACAGATGAATTGAGGGTACGGATCCAAGTCCGCTATGCTAGAGGCACATTACAGATGAACGGATGACATATTCGGATTCGTCACATTTTTCTAAGCAACTTTCATATATAAATTATTTCCATCTGAGTTACGGAATATTTTATATGAATTTACAAAGTTTTAAACATTTTTTTGAAATTATTTTTAATTCAAAATAAAAGAGCAAAATTCTATGTGTACTCCAAAGTGTACACATAAGTGTACAAGGGGCTGACAGTGGGTCCAGGGGGTCCGAGTTGACCAGTCAAAGTTGACTGGTCAACAGGGGTGGGGCCCCCTTGTCATAGACACATTGACTAATTAGCTAGTTAATTAGGTAATTAAATTAACTTAATAAATAAATTAATTAATTTTTAGTTTTATTTTAGAAATCTTTTTTTATTTCTATTTACATTTTAACAGGGACGGGCCCATCTGTCGGTGGCCCAACCACTGGTGCGGCTAGGATGCACGCACCAGGAGGGGCACCAGCGGCCAAGGCCTCGCGAGGGGAGGAGCCGACGCGACCACGTTGGTGTGGCCGCGGCGCAGCCGAGGGCGGTGAAGGACGTGCAGGGAGCAAGGAGCAGGGCGCGGCGCGGTGGCCGACCAGGGCAGAGCGTGGCGATGGTGGTAGTACGCGAGCATGGTCCAGCGACGAGCGGCCAGACGCGACGAGGGGACGCGGCCACGCTCGGCAAGGCGGCAGCAGCGTGCAAGCGAGCGGCTTGGCGGACGCGCACGCTGGCGGGCGGCTCCAGCGGGCGAGGCGTGGTCTGGGCGAGGCGGATGCGGGCGTAGGCAAGTGCAGCGGGGGAAGGCCAGACTAGGGCATTGTACACTTGCGGAGGCTGCGAGCGCGCACGGGGCGCAGAGGGCGTGAGCCAGGGCCGTGGTATGGGCCTAGTGAGCGAGAGCGGCCGAGCGGGGGAGCACGAACGGCCCCGGGACGGAGAGAAAGGGAAGGGGCATGGGGCTTCACCATCGTTGTCGAAACAAGGGGCGGCGAGGTTCGGTGTAGGCCGGCGAGTAAGTGGGATGACGGTGAGGCGGCGACGACAAGGGCAGGGCGGGGCGATGCGGGCGGCGACCTCAGGCGCGAGCGGCGTGCGGATCTGGCGAGGGGGGAGCGAGGTGGAGAGGGGGAAGTGGAGTTGGGGGAGGCGAGGGGACCGAGGGGGCGCCCTTATCCCCTCCCCATCGGCGCCAGCGAGGTGGTCGGGGACGACCCCTCCCTGCAGCGACGCGGTCGCATGAACAGGAAGGCAGGGGGCGCGCCAACCGGCTGGGCCAAGGCCCAGGGGAGGGTTTCCCTTTTTTCTTTTCTATTCTTTTTTATCTATATTTTTCTTTTACTGTTTTCTATTTTATTTTAGTTTTATAAAATAAAATAATAGCACCTAAATTAGTGTTGTAAAATATGCCACTGCCTTGAAAAGTTTGACATCTAAATAAAATAGTTTGCATTTTTATAATTTTAAACAGGAAATTAAATAAATATTTTAGCCCCTATTTTATTTATTTTAGGGCATCTAAACAATTTTAAAAATGTTTGTTTCTTCACCATAATTATATGAATTATTTGCCACATTTTGAACATATTAGTTTTCATGTTTGAGAATTTTATTATTTCCCTTATAATTTGAATTTTGAATTTGATTTGCATTTGAATCAAAGTGAGATCTAGCAATAATAAAAATGATTGCATGGCACCATTAGCATGGTATTAATGTAGCTTGATTACTGGGGTGCTACAAATGTCCTCCACTACAAGAAATGTCATCCCGAGATTTAGGAGGTAGACAAAAACAAAGCATGGTATTCATCACGAAGACAATCCTCATGTTCCCAAGTGGCTTCGTCTTCATAATGATGTGACCACTGAACTTTAAGAAATTTGAGAGCCTTTTGACAGGTGTGACATTCAGCTTGATCGAGAATGCGGAGCGGATGCTCTTTATAAGAGAGGTCTTGTTGCAACTCAAGCATTTCGTAGTCCACTACTCGGATAGGGTCCTTGAAGCAGCGGCGGAGCTGTGACACATGGAAGACATCGTGAACCTGAGAAAGGTTCGACGATAGTTCTAGTTGATATGCCACTTTTCCTCATCTTTCGAGAATGGTGAATGGACCAATATAGCGAGGAGCTAGCTTGCCCTTGATCCCGATGCGATGAGCGCCTTTCATCAGGGTGACTCGAAGATAAGCCTTTCCGCCAGGTTGATAGACCATATCTTTGTGATAACGGTCATACAAACTCTTCTGATGAGATCGAGCAGTCTTCAGATTCTCGCGAATAACATGGACTTGTTCTTTGGCATGTTGGATAATATCCCGACCGAAGAGTGACCGTTCCCTAGTTTCTTACCAATTTAGAGGAGTTCGACACTTTTGTCCATATAACACTTTGAAGGGGACATTTTCGGACTAGCTTGATAGCTATTGTTGTAAGAGAACTAAGCATATGGGAGAGATTCCTCACATTTGTTGCCGAAGGAAATGACACAAGCTCGACGCATGTCTTAGAGAACTTGGTTGACTCGTTCAACTTGGCCTTGAGACTGAGGGTGAAAAGCGGTGCTAAAGGACAGATGAGTCCCCATAGCTTCTTGGAAACTTGCCCAAAACCTTGAAGTGAATAAGCTACCACGGTATGAGCTGATTACCATGGGATACGATGGAGTGAAACAATTAATTCTAGAAACATAGAAAGCTGCCAACTGACTCGCAGTGATGGTTTCTTTGAGGGCCAGAAAATGTGCGACTTTGGAAAGTCGGTCAATGATGACAAGAATCCAGTGACGAAGTCCATTTCAACATGGTCCCATTTCCTTCTAGGAATAGTAATAGGTTGCAGAGTTCCGGCAGGTCTTTGATGTTCTTCTTTGATACGACGGCAAACGCCACACTCAACAACATAGCAAACAATGGGTTGCTTCATATTTGGCCACCAGAATCACTGACGGATGTCTTGATACATCTTGGTGCTACCAGGATGAATAGACAGAGGTGTATCATGAGCTTCTTTCATCACCTTCTGAGTCATATCCAGGTTTTTCTCCTTACCCGGAACCACTAGGAGACCTTTGAAGAACAAAGTGTCATCATCACCAATAGTGAAAAATGAGGGCTTTCCTTCTGTGAGATAGCATTTAATCTTCATGATTTGAGAGTCATAGTGCTGAATAGTCTTGATGATGCCCATGAGATCTGGTTCAGCAACCAGGGTATTGAGGGAACCCTGGGAAACAACACGGAGGTTCATCTTTCTAAATTCCTTAGGAGGGGGGGCGAGAGCACCTGGAGGAACAATATGGAGGTTCAGCTTGCTGAATTCTTCATGAAGATGGGAATGAACTTTTCGAACCTTGAGGTGGTTTCAATAGGACTTGTGACTCAAGGCATCAGCCATCACGTTAGCCTTGCCTGGGGTATAAGAAGTACCCAAATCAAAATCTACTATGGTCTCTATCCATCTCGGCTGACGGAGGTTTAGGTCTGGCTGAGTAAACAAATACATCAGACTGGTGGTCGGTGAAGATCTCGCAACAATTACCGAGGAGGTAATGTCGCCACTGCTTTAGTGCATATATGACTGCAGCAAGCTCTAGGTCATGAACTGAATAGTTCTCTTCGTGAGGGCGCAATTGACGGGAGGAATAAGCAATCACTCTGGGCTCTTGCATTAGGACACAACCTGATCCTTGATGTGAAGTGTCGCAGTAAATGACGAAATCCTTTTTAGTATCTGGAGGAGCAAGCGCTAAGGCAGAAGTTAGCTTGTCATTAAGCGCCTCGAAACTTTCCTCACACTTTTCTGTCCATGCGAACTTGACGCCCTTGTGAAGCAGACCAGTCAGGGGCTTGGCAATCTTGGAGAAGATCTCGACAAATCAACGACAATAGTTGTCAAGTCCAAGAAAACTTCTAACTTGCTTGACATTCTTCGAAGGGGTCCAGTCATGAATAGCCTGAACTCGCTCGGGGTTGACAGCAATACCATCCTTGTGAAGGAAATATGCCCTAGAGGCAATAATAAAGTTGTTATTTTATATTTCCTTATTTCACGATAAATTTTGATTATTCATGCTAGAATTGTCTTAACCGAAGACTTGATACATGTGTGGATACATAGACAAAACACTGTGTCCCTAGTAAGCCTCTACTAGACTATCTCATTAATCAAAGATGGTTAAGTTTCCTAACCATAGACATGTGTTGTCATTTCATGAACGGGATAACATCATTAGGAGAATGAGGTGATGGACAAGACCATCCGTTAGCATAGCATATTGATCGCTAAGTTTTATTGATATTGCTTCCTTCATGTCAAATACATATTCCTTTGACTATGAGATTATGCAACTCCAGGATACCGGAGGAATGCCTTGTGTGCTATCAAACGTCACAACATAACTGGGTGATTATAAAGATGCTCTAGAGGTATCTCCGAAGGTGTTTGTTGGGTTGGCATAGATCGAGATTAGGATTTGCCACTCCGAGTATCGGAGAGGTATCTCTAGACCCTCTCAGTAATGCACATCATAAGAAGCCTTGCAAGCAAAGTGACTAATGAGTTAGTTGTAGGATGATGCATTACGGAACGAGTAAAGAGACTTGCCGGTAATGGGATTGAACTAGGTATGAAGATACCGATGATCGAATCTCGGGCAAGTAACATACCGATGGACAAAGGGAATAACGTATGTTGTCATAACAGTTCGACCAATAAAGATCTTCGCAGAATATGTGGGAGCCTGCTACCTCTCGAGAATTGCGTTGGTTTTCCCTTGAAGAGGAAAGGGTGATGCAGCAAAGTAGCGTAAGTATTTCCCTCTATCCAGTAGGAGGCGGCTCCTCAAAAGTCCCTTGTACCTACACAAACAAACGAGAACCTCACAACCAACGCGATAAAGGGGTTGTCAATCCCTTCACGGTAACTTGCGAAAGTGAGATCTGATAGAGATAATAAGATAAGATAAATATTTTTGGTATTTTTATGATATAGATTGGAAAGTAAAGATTGCAAATAAAAGTAGATTGGAAAATTATATGATAGATAGACCCGGGGGCCATAGGTTTAACTAGTGGCTTCTCTCAAGATAGCATAAGTATTACGGTGGGTGAACAAATTACTGTTGAGCAATTGATAGAGAAGTGCATAGTTATGAGATTATCTAGGCATGATCATGTATATAGGCATCACATCCGCAACAAGTAGATCGAAACGATTCTGCATCTACTACTATTACTCCACACATCGACCGACTCCTGCCTGCATCTAGAGTATTAAGTTCATAAGAACAGAGTAACACATTAAGAAAGATGACATGATGTAGAGGGATAAACTCAAGCAATATGATATAAACCCCATATTTTTATCCTCGATGGCAACAATACAATACGTGCCTTGCTGCCCCTGCTGTCACTAGGAAAGGACACCGCAAGATTGAACCCAAAGCTAAGCACTTCTCCCATTGCAAGAAAGATCAATCTAGTAGGCCAAACCAAACTGATAATTCGAAGAGACTTGCAAAGATAACCAATCACACATAAAACAATTCAGAGGAGATTCAAATATTTCTCATAGATAAACTTGATCATAAACCCACAATTCATCGGATCTCGACAAACACACCGCAAAAAGGGTTACATCGAATAGATCTCCAAGAAAATCCAGGAGAACTTTGTATTGAGATTCAAAGAGAGAGAAAAGCCATCTAGCTAATAACTATGGACCCGAAGGTCTGTGGTAAACTACTCAAAACTCATCGGAGATGCCTTGGAGATGATGTAGAGGCCCTCCATGGTTGATTCCCCCTCCGACGGAGCGCCGACGAAGGCTCCAAGATGGGATCTCGCGGATATAGAAGGTTGCAGCGGTGGAAATAGTTTTTGGTCGTGCTCCTGGATGTTCTCGGGGTACGTGGATATATATAGGCGAAAGAGGTAGGTCAGGGGAGCCACGAGGGGCCCACGAGGGTGGGGGGCGCGCCCTCCTGCCTTGTGGACGCCTCAGCTGCTTCTTGACGTCCACTCCTAGTCTCCTGGATTGTGTTTGTTCCAAAAAGATCGCTCCCGAAGGTTTCATTCCGTTTGGACACCGTTTGATATTCCTTTTCTTCGGAACACTGAAATAGGCAAAAATACAATAATTCGGGTTGGGCCTCTGGTTAGTAGGTTAGTCCCAAAAATGATATAAAAGTGTAAAGTAAAGCCCATAAACATCCAAAACGGGTAATATAATAGCATGGAAAAATTAAAAAATTATAGATACGTTGGAGACGTATCAAGCATCCCCAAGCTTAATTCCTGCTCGTCCTCGAGTAGGTAAATGATAAAAACAGAATTTTTGATGTGGAATGCTACCTAGCATAATTCTCAATGTAATTTTCTTTATTGTGGCATGATTGTTCAGATCCAAATGATTCAAGATAAAAGTTCATAAAACATAAAAATAGTAATACTTCAAGCATAATAACAAGTAATCATGTCTTATCAAAATAGCATAGCCAAAGAAAGCTTATCCCTACAAAATCATATAGTTAGGCCATGCTTCATTTTCATCACACAAAATACTCCCATCATGCACAACCCCGGTTTCAGCCAAGCAATTGGTTCATACTTTTTAACACGCTTCAGCTTTTTTCAACTCTCATGCAATACATGAGCGCAAGCCATGGATATAGCACTGTATATGGAATAGAGTGGTGGTTGTGAAGACAAAAAGGGAGAAGATAGTATCACATCAACTAGGCGTATCAACGGGCTATGGAGATGCCCATTAATAGATATCAATGTGAGTGAGTAGGGATTGCCACGCAACGGATGCACTAGAGCTATAAATATATGAAAGCTCAACAAAAGAAACTAAGTGGGTGTGCATCCAACTTTCTTGCTCACGAAGACCTAGGGAATTTTGAGGAAGCCCATCATTGGAATATACAAGCCAAGTTCTATAATGAAAAATTCCTACTAGTATATGAAAGTTACAACATAGGAGACTCTCTATCATGAGGATCATGGTGCTATTTTGAAGCACAAGTGTGGAAAAAATATAGTAACATTGTCCCTTCTCTCTTTTCTCTAATTTTTTTTATTTAGTGGGCTTGTTTGGCCTCTTTTTTTATTTAGGCTTGTTTGGCCTCTTTTATTTTTTTATAAAGTCTGAAGACTCATCCCGACTTGTGGGGGAATCATAGTCTTCATCATCCTTTCCTCACTTGGGACAATGCTCTAATAATGAAGATCATCACACTTTTATTGATTTACAACTCAATACTTAGAACAAAATATGACTCTACGTGAATGCCTCCGGTGGTGTACTGGGATATGCAATGAACCAAGAGTGACATGTATGAAAAATTATGAAGGTGGCCTTGCCACAAATACAATGTCAACTACATGATCATGCAAAGAGCAATATGACAATGATGGGGCGTGTCATAATAAACGGAACGGTGGAAAGTTGCATGGCAATGTATCTTGGAATGGCTATGGAAATGCCATAATAGGTAGGTGTGGTGGTTTTTTGAGAAAGGTAAATGGTGGGTGTATAATACCGGCGAAAGTTGCACGGCATAATAGAGGCTAGTAATGGTGGAAGGGTGAGAGTGCGTATAACCCATGGAATCACATTAGTCATAAAGAACTCATATACTTATTGCAAAAGTCTACTTGCCCTTGAAGCAAAGTACTACTACGCATGCTCCTAGGGGAAGGGTTGGTAGGAGTTAACCATCGCACGATCCCGACCTCCACACATAAGGAAGATAACTAAAAGAGCACCCCATGCAACAAATTTGTCACACAACTTTTACCATACGTGCATGCTATGGGACTTGCCGACCTTAACACAAGTATTTCTCAATTTCATAATTACCCAACTATCATGACTCTAGCATTACCACCTTTATATCTCAAAACAGTTATCAAGCATCAAATTGATCATAGTTTTTAATTAATGCACTTTCTATGATAGTTTTTATTATACCCAACTTGGATGCTCATCATATTAGGACCAATTTTATAACCATAGCAAATACCATGCTGTTATAAAAGACTCTCAAAATGATATAAGTGAAGCATGAGAGATCAACAATTTCTACAAAATTAAGCCAACGTCGTGCTCTAAAAGATATACGTGTAGCACTAGAGCAAAACTTGTCTAGCTCAAAAGATATAAGCGAAGCACATAGAGTATTCTAATAAATTCCAAATCAAATGTGTCTCTCCCAAAAGGTGTGTACAGCAAGGATGATTGTGTTAAAGTAAAAAGCAAAGACTCATATCATACAAGACGCTCCAAGCAAAACACATACCATGTGGCGAATAAAAATATAGCTCCAAGTAAAGTTACCGATAGACGAAGACGAAAGAGGGGATGCCTTCTGAGGCATCCCCAAGCTTAGGCTTTTGGTTGTAGTTGAATATCTTGGGGTGCCATGGGCATCCCCAATCTTAGGTTCTTGCCACTCCTTATTCCATAGTCCATCAAATCTTTACCCAAAAATTGAAAACTTCACAACACAAAACTCAACAGGAAATCTCATGAGCTCCGTTAGTGCAAGAAAGAAAAACCACCACATAAGTTACTGTAATGAACTCATTCTTTATTTGTATTGGTGTTAAACCTACTATATTCCAACTTCTCTATGGTTCATACCCCCTGATACTAGCCATAGATGCATCAAAATAAGCAAACAACACACGAAAAACAGAGTCTGTCAAAAACAGAACAGTCTGTAACAATCTGTAACTTTCGAATACTTATGAACTCTAAAAATCCTACCAAAATAGGACGTCCTGGGTAATTTGTCTATTGATCTACTTCAAAAAGAATCAACTAAAAATCACGTTCATGTGATTTACTAAAATTATTCTTGTGCATGCAAAAGTTTCTGTTTTTCAGCAGAATCAAATTAACTATCACCGTAGGTTATCCTATAGGTTCTACTTGGCACAAACACTAATTAAAACATAAAACCACATCTAAACAGAAGCTAGATGAATTATTTATTACTAAACAGGAGCAAAAAGCAAGGAACAAAAATAAAATTGGGTTGACTCCCAACAAGCGCTATCGTTTAACGCCCCTAGCTAGGCATAAAAGCGAGAATAGATCTAAGTATTGCCATAATAATAAGATAGATCACGAAAACTCATTTCATATTCCTTACGTTCATCAGCAAACTTTATTTGAGGCAAGCAAAAGTAATCAAAAGGGCTAAATTTAATGGGACAGAAGTCCCCAAGATCAATCTCAGGAGGTATGGGTTCCTCCTTTGGCCCTTCATATTGCACAAACAATTCATCATTATATGCATTCTTTTGACAAAACTTCATGAGCCTATACTCAAGAGAATATCCTAACTCATTATTTCAAATAGTAAAATTATTATTAAGTTCAGAAATTCTATCAACTAGAACATTGGTAGGAACCTTTTTCCTAAGGTTTTCATTAAAAGCAACATAGTCTAAAGATTGAAAACGCATTATGTCCTCTTGATCAAAGATGATTGCCTCTATGGGAGGACAGCCAGCATCCATCCTATAGTGCGCAAAAATTTCTTTGGTTTCTTTTATTATAAATCTGAATTCATGTGCCAAAAGGATAGTAGTTGTGTGCTTAATAGAAGAATGCTCAATATTAGAAAATTCTAGGAAAATCCTTTGTATGCAAGGATGCATGTGCATAAACTGTCTTTCAAGTTCAACTATAAGCATGGCAGATAACATCCGCAAGACTACTAGTTCTATGAAGAATAGAACTACCCATAGAAGGTAAAGCACCAGCACAAGTAAAGAAATCCTGAATAACCCCTTTTCCAATAATATTACCACTACCGATTCGAAACTTTTTAGTATGTAAGATAGTGGGTTCTTCAGCAGGAGCATCAAAATTTTCCATGTTATTACTATTGTCCATATCAACGATAATCTCCCCAATTTCAGACATAACGGCAAAAAATGCGAGGAGCAAGGGAAAGAGAGAGGCAAACAGAAAAGAGAGGGCGAATAAAACGGCAAGCATGAAGTGGGGGAGAGGAAAACAAGAGGCAAATGGCAAATAATGTAATCCGAGGGAGATGAGTTTGTGATGGGTACTTGGTATGTCTTGACTTGAGCGAAGACCTCATCGGGAACGGTGCCATAAATCCTTCTTGCTACCTCTTGAGCACTGCGTTAGTTTTCCCTTGAAGAGGAAAGGGTGATGCAGCAAAGTAGCGTAAGTATTTCCCTCAGTTTTTGAGAACCAAGGTATCAATCCTGTAGGAGGCTCCTCAAAAGTCCCTCGTATCTACACAAACAAACAAGAACCTCGCAACCAATGCGATAAAGGGGTTGTCAATCCCTTCACGGTAACTTGCGAAAGTGAGATCTGATAGAGATAATAAGATAGGATAAATATTTTTTGGTATTTTTATGACATAGATTGGAAAGTAAAGATTGCAAATAAACCTAGATCAGAAACTTATATGATAAAAGATAGACCCTGGGGCCATAGGTTTCACTAGTGGCTTCTCTCAAGATAGCATAAGTATTACGGTGGGTGAACAAATTACTATTGAGCAATTGATAGAAAAGTGCATGGTTATGAGATTATCTAGGCATGATCATGTATATAGGCATCACGTCTGCAACAAGTAGATCAAAATGATTCTGCATCTGCTACTATTACACCACACATCGACTAACTCCTGCCTGCATCTAGAGTATTAAGTTCATAAGAACAGAGTAACGCATTAAGAAAGATGACATGATGTAGAGGGATAAACTCAAGCAATATGATATAAATCCCATCTTTTTATCCTCGATGGCAACAATACAATACGTGCCTTGCTGCCCCTGCTGTCACTAGGAAAGGACACCGCAAGATTGAACCCAAAGCTAAGCACTTCTCCCATTGCAAGAAAGATCAATCTAGTAGGCCAAACCAAACTGATAATTCAAAGAGACTTGCAAAGATAACCAATCACACATAAAAGAATTCAGAGGAGATTCAAATATTTCTCATAGATAAACTTGATCATAAACCCACAATTCATCATATCTCGACAAACACACCGCAAAAAGAGTTACATCGAATAGATCTCCAAGAAGATCAAGGAGAACTTGGTATTGAGATTCAAAGAGAGAGAGAAAGCCATCTAGCTAATAATTATCGACCCGAAGGTCTGTGGTAAACTACTCACAACTCATCGTACAGGCCTTGAAGATGATGTAGAGGCCCTCCGTGGTCGATTCCCCCTCCGTCGGAGCGCCGGTGAAGGCTCCAAGATGGGACCTCGCGTATACAAAAGGTTGCGGTGGTGGAAGTAGTATTTTGTGGTGCTCCTGGATGTTCTCGGGGTACGTGGATATATATAGGTGAAAGAGGTAGGTCAGGGGAGCCATGAGGAGCCCACGAGGGTGGGGGCGCGCCCACCCCCCTAGGGTGTGCCCTCCTGCCTCGTCGCCGCATCGGCTGCTTCTTGACGTCCACTCCAAGTCTCCTGGATTGCGTTTGTTCCAAAAAGATCTCTCCCGAAGGTTTCATTCCGTTTGGACTCCGTTTGATATTCCTTTTCTTCGAAACACTGAAATAGGCAAAAAAACAGCAATTCAGGTTGGGCCTCCGGTTAGTAGGTTGGTCCCAAAAATGATATAAAAGTGTAAAGTAAAGCCCATAAACATCCAAAACGGGTAATATAATAGCATGGGACAATTAAAAAATTATAGATACGTTGGAGATGTATCAGAGCCAATATGAGCATCCAGGTTCCGCTATTTGTTATTGATCGGAGAAGTGTCTCGGTCATGTCTACATAGTTCTCGAACCCGTAGGGTCGCACGCTTAACGTTCGTTGACGCTAGAGAAGTATTGGGATATTTGATGGGTGGTCACCAAATGTTGTTTGGAGTCCCGGATGATATCCTGGACGTCACGAGGAGTCTCGGAATGGTCGAGAGGTAAAGATTTATATATGGGAACTCATATTTTGGGTTCCGGAAAAGGTGCAGTTTTTTCGGTATTGTACCTGGAAGCTTCCAGAAGGTTCCGAAGGATTCCGGAGGGGTCCGCAAGTTCGCAAGTGGGTTCACAACGACCCAAGGGCTAGCATGGGCTGCCGGGAGGTGCCCTGGCTTTATTGGGCTAGGCGCACCAAGTCCTCAAAAGCCCATGTGGCTAGGGAGGGCAAAAAAAGGAAGGAGTCCTAGTAGGAATAGGATTGGACTTGGAGTCCAAGTCCTCTCCCCCTTAGTTGTGCCCTAGGGCTTGGAGGGGCTGTTTTCCACGCCCCTCCACCTATATATAGAGAGGAGGGGGCGCCCCAAGAGGACACACCAAGCCCATGGCGCCCCTCTCTCTCTCGTTACTCCGTAGTTCCACCGCCTCGTCCCGGTGACGCTTAGCGAAGTGCTGTCGGTGCTCCACCACCACCATCACCACCAATCCGCCGTGTTGGTTGTGATCCCATCTACTTATCCTCTCCCGCTTGCTGGATCAATAAGGAGGAGACGTCATCGAGCCGCACGTGTGCTAAACTTGGAGGTGCCATCCGTTCGGTACTAGATCGGTTGGATCGTGATCAGATTGCGAAGAGTGCGACTACATCAACCGCGTGATAAACGCTTCCACTTTCGGTCTACGAGGGTACATAGACACACTCTCCTCCTATCATTGTTATGCATCTCCTAGATAGATCTTCCGTGAGCGTATGAATTTTTTTTGAAATTGCATGCTACGTTCCCCGACAGTGGCATCCGAGCCAGGTCTATGCGTAGATGATATGCATGAGTAGAACACAAAGAGTAGTGGGCAGTGATAGTCATACTTCTTAACACCAGCGTATTATTTGGATTTGGCGGTATTGTTGGATGAAGCGGCCCAGACCAACCTTACATGACCATGTTCATGAGACCGGTTCCACCGACAGACATGCAACTAGATTTGCTTAAAGGTGGCTGGCGGGTGTCTGTTTCTCCAACTTTAGTTGAATGAATTTGACTGCGGCCGGTCCTTGTTGAAGGTTAAAATAGCAAACTTGATAAATCACCATTGTGGTTTTGTGCCATAGGTAAGAACGGTTCTTGCTGTAAGCCCGTAGCAGCCACGTAAAACTTGCAACAACAAAGTAGAGGATGTCTGACTTGTTTTTGCAGGGCATGCTTGTGATGTGATATGATCAAGACATGATGTGATATACGTTGTTGTATGAGATGATCATGTTTTGTAAAAGTTATCAGCAACTAGCAGGAGCCTTATGGTTGTCGCTTTATTGTATGAAATGTAAACGCCATGTAATTGCTTTACTTTATCACTAAGCGGTAGCGATAGTTGTAGAAGTAATAGTTGGCAAGACGACCATGATGCTACGATGGAGATCAAGGTGTCGAGCTGGTGACGATGGAGATCATGACGATGCTTTGCAAATGGAGATCAAAAGCACAAGATGGTGATGGCCATATCATGTCACGTATTTTGGTTGCATGGTATGTTTATCTTTTATGCATCTTATTTTGCTTCATACGGCGGTAGGATTATAAGATGATCCCTTAACTAAAATTTCAAGGTATAAGTGTTCTCCCTGAGTATGCACCATTGCGACAGTTCTTCGTGCTGAGACACCATGTGATGATCGGGTGTGATAGGCTCTACGTTCACATACAACGGGTGCAAGATAATTTTGCACATGCAGAATACTCGGGTTAAACTTGACGAGCCTAGCGTGTACAGACATGGCCTCGGAACACTGGAGACCGAAAGGTTGAACGTGAATCATATAGTAGATATGATCAACATAGAGATGTTCACCATTGATGACTACTCCATCACACGTGATGATCGGAGATGGTTTAGTTTATTTGGATCGTGTATCATTTAGATGACTTGAGGGATGTCAATCTAAGTGGAGTTCTTAAGTAATATGATTAACTAAACTTAATTTATCATGAACTTAGTCCTGATAGTATTTGCCAATTATGTTGTAGATCAATAGCTCGCGTTGTAGCTCCCCTATATTTTTTGGATATGTTCCTAGAGAAAACTAAGTTGAAAGATGATAGTAGCAATGATGCAGACTAGGTCCGTGATCTGAGGATTATCCTCGTTGCTGCACAGAAGAATTATGTCCCTGATGCACCGCTAGGTGATAGACCTATTGCAGGAGTAGATGCAGAGGTTATGAATGTTCGGCAAAGCTCGATATGATGACTACTCGGTAGTTTAGTGCGCCATGCTTTACGGCTTAGAATCGAGGATTCAAAGACGTTTTGAACGCCACGGAGCATATGAGATGTTCTAAGAGCTGAAATTGGTATTTCAGACTCATGGCCGTATCAAGAGGTATGAGACCTCTGGCAAGTACTTTGCCTACAAAATGGAGGAGAATAGCTCAGCTAGTGAGCATGTGCTCAGAATGTCTGGGCACTACAATCTCTTGATTCAAGTGGGAGTTAATCTTCCAGATAAGATAGTGATTGACAGAGTTCTCTAGTCACTATCACCAAACTACTAGAACTTTGTGATGAACTATTATGCAAGGGATGACGAAAATGATTCCCGAGCTTTTTGCGATGCTGAAATCGGTGAAGGTAGAGATCAAGAAAGAGCATCAAGTGTTGATGGTTAACAAGACCACTAGTTTCAAAAAAAAGCCCAAGGGAAAGAAAGGTAACTTCAAGAAGAATGACAAGCAAGTTGTCACTCCCGTGAAGAAGCCCAAAGCTGGACCTAAGCCTGAAACTTAGTGCTTCTACTGCAAAGGAAATGGTCACTGGAAGCGAAACTACCCCAAATATTTGGCGGATAAGAAGGATGGCAAAGTGAACAAAGGTATATTTGGTATACATGTTATTGATGTGTACCTTACTAGTGCTCGTAGTAGCCCCTGGGTATTTGATATCTGTTCAGTTGTTGAGATTAGTAACTTGAAACAGGAGTTGTAGAATAAATGGAGACTAGTTCAGGGTGAAGTGATGATGTGTGTGGGAAGGTTCCACGATTGATATGATCATCATCGCATACTCCATATACTTTCGGGATTATTGTGGAACCTAAATAAATGTTATTTGGTGTTTGCATTGAGCATGAACAAGATAGGATCATGTTTATTGCAATACGGTTATTCATTTAAGACAGGGAATAATTGTTATTCTGTTTACATGAATAAAACCTTCTATGGTCATACACCCAATGTTAATGGTTTATTGAATCGATTGTAGTGATACACATATTCATAATATTGATGCCAAAAGATGCAAAGTTGATAATGATAGTGCAACATACTTGTGGCACTATCATTTAGGTCATATTGGTGTAAAGCGCATGAAGAAACTCAATGCTGATGGGCTTTTGGAATCACTTGATTATGAATCGTTTGATACTTGTGAACCATGCCTCATGGTCAAGATGACTAAAACTCCATTCTCCGGAACAATGGAGCGAGCCAATGACTTACTGGAAATAATACAAACCGATGTATGCGGTCCAATGGGTGTTGAGGCTCGCGGCGGGTATCGTTATTTTTTGACCTTCACAGATGATTTGAGAAGATATGGGTATATCTACTTAATGAAACACAAGTATGAAACATTTGAAAAGTTCAAAGAATTTCAGAGTGAAGTGGAGAATCATCGTAACAAGAAAATAAAGTTTCTACAATCTGATCGCGGAGGCAAATATTTGAGTTACGAGTTTGGCCTTCATTTAAAACAATGTGGAAAATAGTTTCACAACTCACGCCACCTGGAACACCACAGCGTATGGTGTGTCCGAACATCATAGTCGTACTTTATTAGATATGGTGCGATCCATGATGTCTCTTACCGATTTACCACTATCGTTTTGGGGTTATGCATTAGAGACAGTTGCATTCATGTTAAATAGGGCACCGTCTAAATCCGGTGAGACCTCACCGTATGAACTGTGGTTTGGCAATAAACCTAAGGTGTTATTTCTTAAAGTTTGGGGTTATGTCAAAAGGCTTTAGCCTGGTAAGCTCGAACCCAAATCGGAGAAGTGTGTCTTCATAGGATACCTTAAGGAAACAATTGGGTACACCTTCTACCATAGATCTAAAGGCAAGATCTTTGTTGCCAAGAATGGAACCTTACTAGAGAAGGGTTTTCTCTCAAAAGAAGTGAGTGGGAGGAAAGTAGAACTTGATGAGATAATTGTACCTTCTCTCAATTTGGAAAGTAGCTCATCGGAGAAATCCATTCCCGTGATGCCTACACCAACTAGAGAGGAAGCTAATGATGATGATCATGAAACTTCAGATCAAGTTACTACCGAACCTCATAGCTCAACCAAAACATGATCGACACCAGAGTGTGGTATGATAATCCTATTCTGGAAGTCATGTTACTAGACCATGGCGAACCTACAACTATGAAGAAGCTATGATGAGCCCAGATTCCGATAAATTGGTTGAGGCCATGAAATCTGAGATAGGATCCATGTATGAGAACAAAGTGTGGACTTTGGTGGATTTTCCCGATGATCGACGACCCGTAGAGAATAAATGGATCTTCAAGAAGAAGACAGGCGCTGATGGTAATGTTACTGTCTACAAAGCTCGAATTGTCGCAAAAGGTTTTTTGACAAGTTCAAGGGGTTGACTACGATGAGAGTTTCTCAACCGTAGTGATGCTTAAGTCCGTCGGAATCATGTTAGCAATTGCCACATTTTATGAAATCTGGCAAATGGATGTCAAAACTGCATTCCTTAAATGGATATTTATTAAAAAAGAGTTGTATATGATGCAACCAGAAGGTTTTGTCAATCCTAAAGGTGCTAACAAAGTTGTGCAAGCTCTAGCGATCCATCTATGGACTGGTGCAAGCATCTTAGAGTTGGAATATATGCTTTGATGAGGTGATCAAAGCATATGGTTTTATACAGACTTTCGGAGAAGCCTGTATTTAAAAGAAAGTGAGTGGGAGCTCTATAGCATTTCTAATATTATATGTGGATGACATATTATTGACAGGAAATGATATAGAATTTTTGGATAGCATAAAAGGATACTTGAATAAGTATTTTTCAATAAAAGACCTAAGTAAAGCTACTTATGCATTGGGCATCAAGATCTATCGAGATAGATCGAGACGCTTAATAGGACTTTCACAAAGCAGACATCTTGACAAGATTTTTAAGGAGTTCAAAATCGATCAGTCAAAGAAGGAGTTCTAGCCTGTATTGTAAAGTGTGAAGTTGAGCAAGACTCAAAGCCCGACCATGGCAGAAGATAGAGAAAGAATGAAAGTCATTCCCCATGCCTCATCCATAGGTTCTATAAAGTATGTCATGCTGTGTACCAGACCAGTTATGTGCCTTGCCATGAGTTTTGGCAAGGGGGTACAATAGTGATCCAGGACTGGATCACTGGACAGCGGTCAAAATTATCCTTAGTTACCTAAGAGGACTAAGGAAATGTTTCTCGGTTATGGAGGTGATAAAGAGTTAGTCGTAAAGAGTTACGCTGATGCAAGCTTTGACACTGGTCTAGATGACTCTAAGTCTTAATCTAGATACGTATTGACCGTGGGAGCAATTAGCTAGAGTAGCTCCATGCAGAGCATTGTAGACATAGAAATTTGCAAAATACATACAGATTTGAATGTGGCAGACCCATTGACTAAATTTCTCTCACAAGCAAAACATGATCACACCTTAGTACTGTTTGGGTGTTAATCACATAGCGATGTGAACTAGATTATTAACTCTAGTAAACCCTTTGGGTGTTGGTCACATGGTGATGTGAACTATGGGTGTTAATCACATAAAGATGTGAACTATTGGTATTAAATCACATGGCGATGTGAACTAGATTATTGACTTTAGTGCAAGTGGGAGACTGAAGAAAATATGCCCTAGAGGCAATAATAAAGTTGTTATTTTATATTTCCTTATTTCATTATAAATGTTTATTATTCATGCTAGAATTGTGGATACATAGACAAAACACCGTGTCCCTAGTAAGCCTCTACTAGACTAGCTCGTTAATCAAAGATGGTTAAGTTTCCTAACCATAGACATGTGTTGTCATTTGATGAACGGGATCACATCATTAGGAGAATGATGTGATGGATAAGACCCATATGTTAGCATAGCATATTGATTGTTAAGTTTTATCTCTATTGCTTTCTTCATGTCAAATACATATTCCTTCGACTATGAGATTATGCAACTCTCGGATACCGGAGGAATGCCTTGTGTGCTATCAAACGTCACAACGTAACTGGGTGATTATAAAGATGCTCTACAGGTATCTTCGAAGGTGTTTGTTGGGGTGGCATAGATCGAGATTAGGATTTGTCACTCCGAGTATCGGAGAAGTATCTCTGGGCCCTCTCGGTATGCACATCATAAGAATCCTTGCAAGAAAAGTGACTAATGAGTTAGTTGCAGGATGATGCGTTATGGAATGAGTAAAGAGACGTGCCGGTAACGAGATTGAACTATGTATGAAGATACCGACGACCGAATCTCGGGCAAGTAACATACCGATGGACAAAGGGAATAACGTATGTTGTCATAATGGCTCGACAGATAAAGATCTTCATAGAATATGTGGGAGCCAATATGAGCATCTAGGTTACGCTATTGGTTATTCACCGGAGAAGTGTATCGGTCATGTCTACATAGTTCTCGAACCCGTAGGGTCGCACGCTTAACGTTCGCTAACGCTAGAGTAGTATTGGGATATTTGATGACTGGTAACCAAATGTTGTTCAGAGTCCCAGATGAGATTTCGGACATCACGAGGAGTCTCAGAATGGCCGAGAGGTAAAGATTTATATATGAGAAGTCATATTTTGGGTTCCGAAAAAAGGTGCAGTTTTTTGATATTGTACCGGGAAGCTTCCATAAGGTTCCGGAGGATTCCGGAGGGGTCCGCAAGTCCGCAAGTGGGTTCACCATGACCCAAGGGCTAGCATGGGCTACGGGAGGTTCCCTGGCCTTATTGGGCTAGGCGCACCAAGCCCTCAAAAGCCCATGTGGCTAGGGAAGGCCAAAAAAGGAAGGAGTCCTAGTAGGAATAGGATTGGACTTGGAGTCCAAGCCCTCTCCCCCTTAGCTGCACCCTAGGGCTTGGAGGGGTTGTTTGCCACGCCCCTCCACCTATATATAGAGAGCAGGGGGCGCCCCAAGAGGACACACCAAGCCCTTGGCGCCCCTGTCTCTCCCGTTACTCCGTAGTTCCACCGCCTCATCCGGGTGACGCTTAGCGAAGCGTTGTCGGTGCTCCACCACCACTATCACCACCACGTTGTCGTGTTGGTTGTGATCCCATCTACCTCTCCTCTCCCGCTTGCTGGATCAAGAACGAGGAGACATCATCAAGCCGCACATGTGCTAAATGATGTCTACTACGCAACATTCTTCTTGTAGACGTTGTTGGGCCTCCAAGTGCAGAGGTTTGTAGGACAGTAGCAAATTTCCCTCAACTGGATGACCTAAGGTTTATCAATCCGTAGGAGGCGTAGGATGAAGATGGTCTCTCTCAAACAACCCTGCAACCAAATAACAAAGAGTCTCTTGTGTCCCCAACACTCCCAATACAAGCGTAAATTGTATAGGTGCACTAGTTCAGCGAAGAGATGGTGATACAAATGCAATATGGATGGTAGATATAGGTTTTTGTAATCTGAAAAAATAAAAACAGCAAGGTAACTAATGATAAAAGTGAGCGTAAACGGTATTGCAATGGTAGGAAACAAGGCACAGGGTTCATACTTTCACTAGTGCAAGTTCTCTCAACAATAATAACATAGATAGATCATATAACAATCCCTCAACATGCAACAAAGAGTCACTCCAAAGCCTCTAATAGCGGAGAACAAATGAGGAGATTATGGTAGGGTACAAAACCACCTCAAAGTTATCCTTTTTGTTCTATCTATTCAAGAGTCCATAGTAAAATAACATGAAGATATTCTTTCCATTCAATCTATCATAGAGTTCATACTAGAATAACACCTTAAGACACAAATCAACCAAAACCCTAATGTCACCTACATACTCCATTGTCACCTCAAGTATCCGTGGGCATGATTATACGATATGCATCACACAATCTCAGATTCATCTATTCAACCAACACAAAGAACTTCAAAGAGTGCCCCAAAGTTTCTACCGGAGAGTCAAGACGAAAACGTGTGCCAAACCCTATGCATAGATTCATTGAACCCGCAAGTTGATCACAAAATCATACATCAAGCGGATCACGTGAATATCCCATTGTCACCACAGATAAGCACAGCAAGACATACATCAAGTGTTCTCAAATCCTTAACGACTCAATCCGATAAGATAAATTCAAAGGGAAAACTCAATCCATTACAAGAAAGTAGAGGGGGAGAAACATCATAAGATCCAACTATAATAGCAAAGCTCGCGATACATCAAGATCGTGCCATAGAGAGAACACGAGAGAGAGAGAGAGAGATCAAACATATATCTACTGGTACATACCCTCAGCCCCGACGGTGAACTACTCCCTCCTCGTCATGGAGAGCACCGGGATGATGAAGATGGCCACCGGCGAGGGATCCCCCCTCCGGCATGGTGCCGGAACGGGCTCCTGAGAGGTTTTTGGTGGCTACAGAGGCTTGCGGCGGTGAAACTCCCGATCTATCTTCGTCTCTGATGTTTTTAGGGTACGTGGACTTATATAGGCGAAAGAAATCGGTCGGGGGAGCCTCAAGAGGCCCAGGAGACAGGGGGCGCGCCCAGGGGTGGACGCGCCCTCCTATCTCCTGGCTTCCTCGAACCTTCCCTGGCTTGAACTCCAAGTCTCCCGGATCATACCCTTTCCAAAATTTGCGCTCCCGAAGGTTTCATTCCGTTTGGACTCCGTTTGATATTCCTATTCTTCGAAATACTAAAATAGGCAATAAAATAGCAATATGGGTTGGGCCTCCTGTTAGTAGGTTAGTCCCAAAAGTAATATAAAAGTGTATAATAAAGCCCGTAATCATTCAAAACAGATAATAAAATAGCATGAATGCTTCATAAATTATAGATATGTTGGAGACGTATCAGCATCCCCAAGCTTAATTCCTACTCGTCCTCGAGTAGGTAAATGATAAAAGAAAGAATTTATGAAGTGTGAATGCTAGCAAGTGCACAAGTTTGATCAATGATAATTTCGACCACCTTTTCTAGCATGATTATATGTCATAACAGTGGTTCATCTCATAAAACTTCTCATGAACAAGTAACAAGCAATTCACATGTTAAAGCATAGACCATAAACTTTCTTGAAAACTAGCAAACTATGTTCTCAGTCATCAAACAATTGCAATTCATCTTATTTTCAGGAAGGGTCTATGTCACAACTTTGATTTAGCAAACTTCACATACTCAACTATCATATAGTCTTCCACAATTGCTAACACTCACGCAATACTAATGGTTATGGAGTTTTAATCGGACACTGAGAAAGATAGGGGCTTATAGTGTTGCCTCCCAACGTATTCACCTTTGGGTGATGTCAACAATAATAGTTCATGCTAACTTACATCCAATTGGATATATATATCAGGATCTTTCCAACACGAGGTGCTTGCCAAAGGATAAAATGAAAAAGCGAAAGGTGAAGATCACCTTGACTCTTGCATAAAGTAAAAGACATAAAGTAAAAGATAGGCCCTTCGCAGAGGGAAGCAGAGGTTTTCATGCGCTTTTAGGGTTGGATGCACAAAATCTTAATGCGAAAGAACATTACTTTATATTGCCACTTGTATATGGACCTTTATTATGTAGTCCGTCGCTTTTATTGCTTCCATAACAAGATCGTAAAAGCTTATTTTCTTCACACTAATAAATCATACATATTTAGAGAGCAATTTTTATTGCTTGCACCGATGACAACTTAGTTTAAGGATCTTACTCAATCCATAGGTAGGTATGGTGGACTCTCATGGCAAAACTGGGTTTAAGGATATTTGGAAGCACAAGTAGTATCTCTACTTGGTGCAAGTAATTTTGGCTAGCATGAGGGGGAAAGGCAAGCTCAACATGTTTGAATGATCCATGACAATATACTTTAACTGAGATGTGAGAAAACATAACCCATTACGTTGTCTTCCTTGTCCAACATCAACTCTTTAGCATGTCATACTTAATGAGTTCTCACAATTATAAAAGATGTCTAGGATAGTATATTTATATGTGAAATCTCTCTTCCTTCAATATTCTTTCATGAATTGTTCAAATGACCAATGCAATGCTTGCTAACCTTCAATAAATTTACAACCTCTACTTCTTAGATGTGAAGTCATTACTCCCCATGGGATAAGCAAATGAGACATATATAATTTCAGATTTATGACATTCAACTCATTCAACCATTTACTCATAGGATATAAGTGAAGCACACGAGTAAATGACAAACTACTCCAAAAAGATATAAGTGAAGATCAATGAGTAGTTAAATAATTATGTAACTATGTGAAGACTCTATCTCATTAAAGAATTTAAGATCTTGGTATTTTATTCAAACAGCAAGCAAAGAAAAATAAAATGACATTGCAAGTACAGCAAAACTCATGTGAAGAAGCAAAAACTTAGGTTCAACCGATACTAAGCGATAATGGTTGAAGAAGAAAGGTGGGATGCCTACGGGGCATCCCCAAGCTTAGATGCTTGAGACTTCTCGAAATATTATCTTGGGGTGCCTTAGGCATCCCCAAGCTTGAACTTTTGTGTCTCCTTAATTCCTCTCATATCATGGTTTCTCTATTTCTCAAAAAGCTTCATCCACACCAAACTCAACAAGAACTCGTGAGATAGGTTAGTATAAACCAATGCAAAACCTTATCATTTTCTACTGTAACAAATCACTAAAATTATTATTCAACATTGCATACTAAATGCCTCTGCATACTTAATACTCCTATCCTCAAATAGAATCATTAAACAAGCAAACATATGCAAACAATGCAAACATAACAGCAATCTGCCAAAACAGTATAGTCTGAAAGATTGCAAGAGTATCATACTTCCCTAACTCCAAAAATTATGAGAAAAATACTAAGCTGTAGAAGATTTATCAGATCTCATTATGCAAAAAATTTCAACATTATATCATGCTCTGACTTTTCTAGGGAATTTTTGCAACAGCGGTAAACTTTCTGTTTTCAAACAGCAACGTGTATACTAGCGAAATAAGCATGGTAAAGGCTATCCTTGACTTATTTATTGAAAATAAAGATGCAAAACATTATTATAAATAACAGAAAGCAAATACTAAAAAAATAAAAATACTCTCAAGCAAAACACATATCATGTGGTGAATAAAAATATAGCTCCAAGTAAAGTTACCGATGAACGAAGACGAAAGAGGGGATGCCTTCCGGGGCATCCCCGAGCTTAGGCTCTTGGTTGTCCTTGAATATTACCTTGGGGTGCCTTGGTCATACCCAAGCTTAGGCTCTTGCCACTCCTTATTCCATAGTCCATCGAATCTTTACCCAAAACTTGAAAACTTCACAACACAAAACTCAACAGAAAACTCGTAAGCTCCATTAGTATAAGAAAATAAAACCACCACTTAGGTACTGTAATGAACTCATTCTAAATTCATATTGGTGTAATATCTACTGTATTCCAACTTATCTATGGTTCATACCCTCCGATACTACTCATAGATTCATCAAAATAAGCAAACAACACACAGAAAACAGAATCTGTCAAAAACAGAACAGTCTGTAGTAATCTGTATCAAACGTATACTTCTGGAACTACAAAAATCCTACCAAATTAGAAAGTCCTAAGAACTTTGTGTACCAATCCAAAGAAAAAAGAATCAGATCAGAATCGCGTTTATGTGAATTAACAAAACTAATTTACGGGGTGCAAAAGTTTCTGATTCTCAGCAGGATCAACACAACTATCACCGTAAGCTATCCTAAAGGTCTTACTTGGAACTTTATTGAAACAAAAGCTATAAAACATGATTAGTACAGTAGCATAATCATGTTTAAACACAAAAACAGTAAGGGTAAATATTGGGTTGTCTCCCAACAAGCGATTTTCTTTAATGCCTTTTAGCTAGGCATGATGATGGCAATGATGCTCATATAAAAGATAAGAATTGAAACATAACGGGGGCATCATGAAGCATATGACTAGAACATTTAAGCCTAACCCTCTTCCTATGCATAGGGATTTTGTGAGAAAACAACTTATTGGAACAATAATCAACTAGCATAGGAAGGCAAAACAAGCATAGCTTCAAAATTTTCAACACATAGAGAGGAAACTTGACATTATTGCTATTCCTGCAAGCATATATTCCTCCCTCATAATAATGTCCAGTAGGATCATGAATAAATTCAACAATATAACCAGCAACTAAAGCATTCTTTTCATGATCTACAAGCATAGAATATTTACTACTCTCCACATAAGCAAATTTCTTCTCATTCAGAATAGTGGGAGTATCATAAGATACTTGAATACCATAAATTGTTTCCACATTAAAAGAGTAATTTTCAGAAAAAGGGTAATCATAATCATGACAAGTTTTATAAATATAATCATCGCTACTCTTTATATCATAAGTTTTATCACAATAATCATCATAAGTAGCAACTTCGTTCTCATCATAATCGATTGAAACCTCTCCCAAGATAGTGGAATCACTAAATAAAGTTGACACTCTTCCAAATCCACTTTCGTATTCATCACAATAAAATTCAACATCCTCCAAAATAGTGGGATCACTACTTCCTAAAGTTGACACTCTTCAAAACCCACTTTCATCAATAATCATCATAGGTAAGAGGCATGCTATCATCATAACAACTTTGCATATCAAAACTTGGGATGCTAAAAATATCATCTTCATTAAATGTAGCATCCCCAAGCTTGGGACAAACATTAATTTCAGCAAATATATTCTCAAATATGTCATCCTCATCAAACATAGCTTCCCCAAGCTTGGGCCTTTTCATATCATAAGCATAGTCACTCTCATCATTAATAGTATGGATAGCACCAATAGTATAGCAATTATCATCATCACAATGAGTAGTAGGAGCGACTTCATTTGAGAGAGATACCTTTTTACCTTTGTTGCTCCTTCTTTTCTTTTTCTTCTTCACATTATGTGTGGGTTCAACCTTCTTCTTTGAGCTCCTTATTGATGAGAATGGTTGAATAGAAAGCTCCTGCTCCTTACCTGATTCATCATAAGAAATAATGGGAGGATATTGGGAAGTCTCTTCCCTTTCATTAGTATTCTCTTCATCTT
The DNA here is from genome assembly GCF_018294505.1 of Triticum aestivum. NCBI lineage: Eukaryota > Viridiplantae > Streptophyta > Magnoliopsida > Poales > Poaceae > Triticum > Triticum aestivum. The sequence continues at coordinate 375,183,641 of NC_057798.1, read as the reverse complement.
CTAATTGCTTTCTTTTCTTTAGGTAATTGGCAATATAAGGATTTTCAATGCAATTCACCACACAATACAAATAAATCTTCTCTAGATCAAAATCAAGACATCTATCAAGATTAAATTTTGGAATACCCTCAGTTATACGTTTCATTTCTTCATACTCCAAAATAAGACTAAGCTCTTTATGATGCTCAAGGGTAATCAAGTTATCACAATTATTGGACACGATTCGATCATGAAACAATTTGCATTGGAGATTTAAATGACCATGTTCATTGCAAAGTTCACAAGGAGCGCAAAAAATATTGAATTTTTCAGCACAAACATCAAGACTTTCTTGCAACCCTTTAGTTTCTAAATACTTATGCCTCTTGCGATATCTATTTTCCCTATTTTGTGTGTACTTGCAAACCCAATCTACTCCACAAAAATCGACATTCTTATAAGAGATATTTTCATCATAACTAGTGCAATCATCATTAGTACTATGGATATTCAAAGATTTCATACTAACAACATTGCAATCATGCTCATAATTCAATAATTTAGTACCGAGCATTTTTAATGCATTCTTCTTCTAGAACTTGAGCACAATTTTCCTTTTCCTTTCCATCATACTCACGAAAGATATTAAAAAGATGAAGCGTATGAGACAAGCTTAACTCCATTTTTTTGTAGTTTTCTTTTATAAACTAAACTAGTGATAAAACAAGAAACAAAAAGATTCGATTGCAAGATCTAAAGATATACCTTCAAGCACTCACCTCCCCGGCAACGGCGCCAGAAAAGAGATTGATGTCTACTACACAACCTTCTTCTTGTAGACGTTGTTGGGCCTCCAAGTGCAGAGGTTTGTAGGACAGTAGCAAATTTCCCTCAAGTGGATGACCTAAGGTTTATCAATCCGTGGGAGGCGTAGAATGAAGATGGTCTCTCTCAAACAACCCTGCAACCAAATAACAAAGAGTCTCTTGTGTCCCCAACACACCCAATACAATGGTAAATTGTATAGGTGCACTAGTTCGGCGAAGAGATGGTGATACAAGTGCACTATGGATGGTAGATATAGGTTTTTGTAATCTGAAAATATAAAAACAGCAAGGTAACTAATGATAAAAGTGAGCGTAAACGGTATTGCAATGGTAGGAAACAAGGCATAGGGTTCATACTTTCACTAGTGCAAGTTCTCTCAACAATAATAACATAGATAGATCATATAACAATCCCTCAACATGCAACAAAGAGTCACTCCAAAGCCACTAATAGCGGAGAACAAACGAAGAGATTACGGTAGGGTACAAAACCACCTCAAAGTTATCCTCTCTGTTCTATCTATTCAAGAGTCCGTAGTAAAATAACATGAAGCTATTCTTTCCATTCAATCTATCATAGAGTTCATACTAGAATAACACCTTAAGACACAAAGCAACCAAAACCCTAATGTCACCTCGATACTCCATTGTCACCTCAAGTATCCGTGGGCATGATTATATGATATGCATCACACAATCTCGGATTCATCTATTCAACCAACACAAAGAACTTCAAAGAGTTCCCCAAAGTTTCTACCGGAGAGTCAAGACGAAAACGTGTGCCAACCCCTATGCATAGATTCATTGAACCCGCAAGTTGATCACCAAAACATGCATCAAGTGGATCACGTGAATATCCCATTGTCACCACAAATAAGCACAGAAAGACATACATCAAGTGTTCTCAAATCCTTAAAGACTCAAACCGATAAGATAACTTCAAAGGGAAAACTCAATCCATTACAAGAAAGTAGAGGGGGAGAAACATCATAAGATCCAACTATAAGAGAAACCGATAAGATAACTTCAAAGGGAAAGCTCGCGATACATCAAGATCGTTCCATAGAGAGAACACGAGAGAGAGATCAAACATATAGCTACTGGTACATACCCTCAGCCCCGAGGGTGAACTACTCCCTCCTTGTCATGGAGAGCACTGGGATGATGAAGATGGCCACCGGTGAGGGATCCCCCCTCTGGCAGGGTGCCGGAACAGGCTCCCAAGAGGTTTTTGGTGGCTACAGAGGCTTGCGGCGACGGAACTCCCGATCTATCTTCGTCTCTGATGTTTTTAGGGTACGTGGACTTATATAGGCAAAAGAAGTCGGTCGGGGGAGCCTCAAGGCGCCCAGGAGATAGGGGGCGCGCCTGGGGGGTGGGTGCGCCCTCCTATCTCCTGGCTTCCTCGAACCTTCCCTGGCTTGTACTCCAAGTCTCCCGGATCATATCCTTTCCAAAAATCACGCTCCCGAAGGTTTCATTCCGTTTGGACTCCGTTTGATATTCTTTTTCTTCGAAATACTTAAACAGGCAATTAAACCGCAATATGGGTTGGGCCTCCGGTTAGTAGGTTAGTCCCAAAAATAATATAAAAGTGTATTATAAAGCCCGTAATCATTCAAAACAGATAATAAAATAGCATGAATGCTTCATAAATTATAGATACGTTGGAGACGTATCACTAATCTCGGAGGTGTCGTCTGTTCGGCACTAGATCGATTGGATCATGATCAGATCGCAAAGAGTACATCAACCGCGTGATAAACGCTTCCGTTTTTGGTATACGAGGGTACGTAGACACACTCTCCCCCTCTCATTGCTATGCATCTCCTAGATAGATCATGCGTGAGCATAGGAATTTTTTTGAAATTGCATGCTACGTTCCCCTACACCTTGGAGATAATATGACCAAGGTAGGTTACTTTGGGTAGTCAGAATTCACACTTGGAATACCTAGCATATAGCTGATACTCTTGAACTTTTTCCAGAACAAGTCGAAGATGCTCAGCATGCTCTTCCTTATTCTTGGAATATACAAGGATATCATCTAGATAAACCATGATGAACTTGTGAAGGTATTTCATGAATATATAGTTCATCAGATGAGAGAATGTTTTTGGAACATTGGTTAAGCCGAAGGACATGATGATGTACTCATATGAACCATACCAAGTAATGAATGCGGTCTTAGGAATATCCTCTTCACGAACACGGATCTGGTGGTAACCCGACCTCAAGTCGAGTTTAGATAAGATCGATAAACCAGCCAGTTGATCATACAGATCATTGATCTGAGGAAGCGGATATTTGTTTTGCATAGTTGCTTGGTTGATAGGATGGTAGTCTTGGACCAAACGGTTCATTCCATCCTTCTTGACAAAGAGAGAAGGTGCTCCCCAAGCAGAGGAACTAGGGTGAATGAATCCACTACGAAGAGATTTATCAATTTCCTCCTTAAGCTCAAGGAGTTCATGAGGCAGCATTTTGTAGGGTCGTTTGGCAATAGGAGCGGTGCCTGGTTTCAAGACAATAATGAACTCGACAACACTAACAGGGGGTATCCATGGAAGCTCTTCAGGAATGACGTCTTGGAATTTGTGAAAAACTGGAATGTTTTCAATGCCCTCAAGTGGTCATGCATTCAAGGCATAAAGTCGTGCCTCGACATTCTGAACTAGACGAGCGTGATAGCTAACTATCTCATTCGAAGGGTGTAGGAGATGGACGGTTTTTGTAGCGTGAACTATAGAAGTAGTATGTGCTTTTAACCAATCCATTCCCAGAATGAGGTCAATATTGGAAGACTTCAACATGATGGGGGAGGCATGAAAAAATTCCAACCCTTCGACTTCAATCGGCACGTCGGTGCTAACCATGGAGGTTTGACATTGGCCCGTGGGGGTGTGCACCACTAGGTGAGTTTCCATCTATTCATATTTAACTAGATGATACCCCACGCGTAGCGGCGGGAAATGGTTAGCTATATATGTGTGACATTAATACATGTATTAAGGTGACATAATGCAATTAAGAATATGATAGTTGGATGCTCAAATATATCAGATCCTAAAATGTACATAAAGATTTGGTGTTGATTTCAACTTTTTTAGTGTAAAAAATGGACAATCCAAATTCAAATTATTACGATCGAGATTCAACAAGAATAGACTATTCATCAAATGTGCATGACCATAAAACATATTACTCATATAAATAGAACAACCATTATTCTTTGACTTAAATGAATAACCGTCTCGCAGTAAACAAGATCCAGATATAATGTTCATGCTCAACGCTGGCACAAAATAACAATTATTCGGGTCTAAAACTAATTCTGAAGCTAGATGTATAGGCAGCGTGCCGACATCGATGACATCAACCTTGTAACCATTCCCCACGCACATCATCACCTCGTCCTTAGCCAATCTTCATTTATTCCACAGCTCCTGTTTCGAGTTACATATATGAGCAACCGAACCAGTATCAAATACCCACGCGCTACTACGAGCATTGGTAAGGAACACATCAATAACATGTATATCAAATATACCTTTGTTCACCTTGCCATCCTTCTTATCTACCAAATACTTGGGGTTGTTCCGCTTCCAGTGACCATTTCCTTTGCAGTAGAAGCACTCAGTTTCAGGCTTGGGTCCAGCTTTGGGCTTCTTCACAGGAGCGGCAAGTTTCTTGCCATTCTTCTTGAAATTCCCTTTCTTTCCCTTGCCCTTTTTCTTAAAACTGGTGGTCTTGTTAACCATCAACACTTGATGCTCTTTCTTGATTTCTACCTCTGCCGATTTTAGCATCGCGAAGAGCTTGGGAATCGTTTTCGTCATCCCTTGCATATTATAGTTCATCATGAAGCCTTTGTAGCTTGGTGGCAGTGACTGAAGAACTCTATCAATAACACTCTCAACTAGAAGAAAGAATTGTTCCCCTCCATCTTACAGCTAAAGAACTTGTTGGAGACTTCATATCTCTCAACCCAGGCATTAGCTTGAAATATCAACTTCAACTCTTGGAACATCTCATATGCTCCCCGGCGTTCAAAATGCTTTTGAAGTCCCGGTTCCAAGCCATAAAGCATGGCACACTAGACTATCGAGTAGTCATCGGATCGAGCCTGCCAGACATTCATAACATCTGCATCAGCTCCTGCAGCAGGTCTGTCACCTAGCGGTGCATCAAGGACATAATTCTTCTATGCAGCAATGAGGATAATCCTCAAGTTACGAACCCAGCCCATGTAGTTGCTACCATCATCTTTCAACTTAGCTTTCTCTAGGAACGCATTAAAACACAAGGGAACGGTAGCACGGGCCATTGATCCACAACATAGATTTGCAAATACTATTAAGACTAAGTTCATGATAAATTGTAGTTTAGATAATAAAATTACTAATGAACTCCCACTTAAATCAACATCCCTCAAGTTTTATAAGTGATACATGATCCAAATCAACTAACCCATGTCCGATCATCACGTGAGATGGGGTAGTCTTCAATGGTGAACATCTCCATGTTGATCATATCTACTATATGACTCACGTTCGACCTTTTGATCTCCATTGTTCCGAGACCATGTCTGTACATGCTAGGCTCGTCAAGTTTAACCCAAGTATTATGCATGTGCAAAACTTGCTTACACCCGTTGTATGTGAATGTAGAATCTATCACACCCGATCATCACGAGGTGCTTCGAAACGACGAACTTTAGCAACTGTGCATACTCAAGGAGAACACTTTTATCTTGAAATTAAGTGAAGGCATCATCTTATAATGATACGGTCATTCTAAGAAAAATAAGATGCATAAAGGATAAACATCACTTCCAATCAAAATATAATAATAACCACTTTATTATCGCCTCTAGGGCATATTTCCAACACAACTGCATTTTCTTTTCAGAGGAGTTGATCAAATGCCAAGACAACGAGGAATGCAAGAGTAAGGAAGAGAAGTGTGTAAATTCGCAAGCGTGAAGGTATGTTCTGCGACCCCCCGTCTTTTGCACTTGGATACTTAGAGTAGATGTAGTAGTAGTATGTGTAATATGTATGGATGGGAGTGAGTCTTTATAGTTGATACAAGGGTTTTGCTCTAGTAGCTGAAATAATTTTTTAGCCTTTGTTTTCTTTAGTTTAGACAACTAAGACTTGTCATGGGACAGTTTTGAAAATGAAATGAAATTAACCAACTATAATCTTTGCACAAGAGAAAGTCTTTCAAGACTCGGGAGTTGAAAAATTGTAATGCAAGTGATATTTGACATGCTCAACCCCACATTGTTAATTTTAATGGACTTGATAGCAATTGTGGATTAAATTGTCTAGAGGAACTTAGTTGAAAGGTGGGTGAGATTATGCCAAAAATCTGTGTCGTATATCTCAACATGGTGTTACAGCCTCCGGTTGGTGTCATGGCCTTTGCTACTATATGCACATTTACGTGTGTAAATGTGGCTTCGTCACCCTTCTTGATGTTATGCCGAGGACTCCGCCGGCCAATGAATGATCCACCAAGAGAGATAGGTCAGATTTCGGCTATGAGTTTGTTATCGTATGTAGTGGCAACATTACAAACAAATATTATTTGGCCTTCTATTGAATGGGACTGTATGTGGTAAATAAAGAGGACTAATCAAAAGAGGTCGAAAGAGACATTATTGCTAAAGGCACGTAGTTCCCAAACATTAAGCCACAACGAAAACCTATACTTATTTGGCATAATTTCCTTCATGTGACAATCAAAGTTCCAGTAGACAATGATTTAAACGAAGTGTTTAAGAGCCTAGAGGAGGAAGCAATTGTGGTGTAACGACCACGATCCCAATGGACCGAAGTCTCTGTGCTTAAGTGGCCTCCCTGGATCGGTATGCTGACACACACAGTACTCGAGGAATTATAACAGAGTTCAATCACACACTTATTACATCGAGGTCCTCATAAAGAGTAACTGTTACACAAATAAAATGGGTGAAGGCCATCTAAACTATATAACTGCGGAAGCTTCAAAGATAAATGAGTCCATCAACTCCAACGGCATAGCTGAGTGCACGACAACGACCTATCGCACCTTATTCTTCGTCGGTAAAGTATGCAACATGAGACGTTGCAGCCGTGTAGGTCAACACATGGAATATGATGGCATAGTTACACTGTAAAGCAATTGAATGCAAGAACTATATCTACATGCATATTTGGCTGGTGGAGGCTCTAAGTTTAATGTTTTGCATAAAGCAATTTTTTCCCTACAACAAAGGAATAAAATTTACTTACAATATTTGAGAAGGTTCCTCCAACTCAAATCCCAACATTTATCAAGTATCATCATTAAACCCAATTCATTAAGTAAAGAGTGATGAAATCAACAATAATATCCACTTCTAGATACTCAAGATGTCCATAACCGGGAAACAGCTAACCATGATTAGTTTATACACTCTGCAGAGGTTGCGCACTTTTCCCCACAAGACTCGACCGCATCCATGATCGGAAGATCGAGACATAGTCTTTCTGAAGCATTAACTCTCTACTCTGGGTAGACCAGTACACCTACTTTCCTCTACATCTGCTAGTCCAGCTCTTCAAGAGATCACACAACTTACTCAACTATGCCAGAGCCCATAATTGCTTGTGGCTGCACACGGGAGTTTCTAGGCATGAAATATCATATGATCCCTTTGAGCCTGGGTGGAGAACCGAGGAAAAATCACACAGGTACTGCGGGATTTCCCAATGGGCAAGCACTGGTTTCTCTAGGTGCCCCAACCAATCCACCCAGATGTATTAAAGTTGCCACCTTAATGTTATCCAAAGTTATATCTCTCACAACTTCCATGTATATCATGATCCAATCCCCGTCTACGAGCATGGCTAAGCAATAATTGAGCATAACGTATATTCCCGGGGTGATCAAAGGTAATAGGTTCCTACCTCAAGTACTACAACCAAACCACATGTTACCAATCCTACTCATGCAAATATTTGAGGGGCAAAACTAATGCATAGTAAAAACTGGGTATAGAAGAGTATGATCAAAGTGTAACTTGCCTTGTTGACGATCAAATAACTCTAGAGATTTGTAGTAACAAGCTTTGCACTCCGGATAATCTATCATAGACAAACAGTAGCATGCATAAGCAATCAGGCAAACGATGCAAAGAGAAATCGAGAAAAGATCCAAATAAAACTCGAAAACAAGCAAACAACTAAACTAAACATAAAACAACTTCTAACAGCATTATTTTTATGTGGGTTTTATCTTAACAGTAGGTACATATGATTAGCTACGATTTGCAAAAAGAATATACTCAAACGGAGCTACAAAACTCAAGATACGAACAAAACAAGTTCAAATATTAATCTGAACTAAACTCAAATTTTAAATTGTCAAAATCATGTTCAAGTTGGTTTACTGGATAGAGGGGATTGTTACAAAGAATTAGGCGTTGGTTTCATCTAATTTGGATAAACGAGCTAAAAGTTACGCTAGTTCGGAAATCAGGGCTAAATCGCAATAAAACTATTCGCAGATAGGTCCCTGGCAAAAAATAAACCGAAAAAAGAAAAAATCTATCGGACGAACGTCCGCTAACAGAGACTAATGACCGAATTCGTTCGTTAACAGAACTAACAGGGTGAACGCTCGCTATTTAACCGATCTAATAAAAATAAAACCAATCTATACGAATAAACCGAAGAAAACCGATCGGACTAGAAAAACCGTAAAGTAAACCGATCTAGAGTTTACCGATTTTTCCGACGAGAACCGACAGCGGGATCGGCGGCTTCCCGCGAGGTCAACGACGGGGCGAGGCGGCAGCGTGCGGTGGCGGCGGCTAGCGGCGGCGCGGGCGACGGCAGCAGCGACAGCGGCGGCGGCGCAACGCAGCAGCATCACCAGCAAGCGGCGGCGGCTGGGCGCGAGTGCAGTGGCGGCACGAGCGGGCGGCGGCGCGGCTGCGGTGGCGGAGCTCAAGACGGCGGCGGGGTCAGGGAGGGGTGAGAGGGGGCCGGGGGTCCCGTTTTTAAAGGCTCGGGGGGCGCAGTGGCTTGCGGGAGGAGGCAAGCATGGCGGCCGCGGCAGCTCGGACTCCTGCCGGAGTTCGGCTCGAAGACGGCAGCGATGGCGGTTGGCGCGAGTTGGACCAAGGCCTGGCTTCGGCTGGGCCAGCCAAGTTTCGGCGAGCGTTGTTATTTTTAAACTGCACCGTGAAGAAAAATCTGTATAAAATAAAATAAAATTCCTAAAATTCCAGAAACAATTTTCACCATCACCTCCTAATATTTTGGACAATGTGAACATTTTTCTGGACTAAATGCAATTTGTAAAAATGCATCTTTTTCCCTAATTTAAATAAAATGCGACTGAATAAAATTGCAAATAAAACTCAAATAAAATAATTTGACTTCCAAATTTCTTTTCCAACATTTCTCCTCTGTTTTGAAGAAGTCCTTTTATCTTCTCTCTTTTATTTTTATTGTTCTGAAATAATTGAAAAGAATTTGTTGAAATCAATTTGATCCACTTTTCAATTTTGAATAAATTCAAAAATGAAAATTATATGAAACCTCCAACTCTCTCCTTGGGTCCTTGAGTTGCTTAAGATTTCTTGGATGACAACCAAATAAAAATTCAAAAAGCAATAAAATATGAATGCATATGAATGATCTATGTATAACATCCAAATTGAAAATTGGGATGTTACAAGTGGGTGTACTCTAGAGCACTTGAGCATGATGTTTCACTACATGCTTTCTACTCCCTAACTTATGTTTTCATGGCTCTATCTTAAGAAACTCTTCCGTGCATTCCCAAGCAAGTGCTGTCTAGATTAAATGAAATGAAGTGTTGCAAAGTTGTTTTATCTAGTAGATCGGAAACTTCGTATTGATTATCTTTGCTCCACTAACACTTGCACTATAACCATGCCACCGTTATATCTATGATAAGTATTTAGTGAAGGAAATATGCCCTAGAGGCAATAATAAAGTTATTATTTTATATTTCTTTATTTCATGATAAATGTTTATTATTCATGCTAGAATTGTATTAACCGGAAACTTGATACATGTGTGGATACATAGACAAAATACGGTCTCCCTAGTAAGCCTCTACTAGACTAGCTCGTTGATCAAAGATGGTTAAGTTTCCTATCCAGGGACATGTGTTGTCATTTGATGAACGGGATCACATCATTAGGAGAATGATGTGATGGACAAGACCCATTCGTTAGCTTAGCATTATGATCGTTCAGTTTTATTGCGATTGCTTTCTTCATGTCAAATACATATTCCTTCGACTAGAGATTATGCAACTCTTGGATACCGGAGGAATGCCTTATGTGCTATCAAACATCACAATGTAATTGGGTGATTATAAAGATGCTCTACAGGTATCTCCGAAGGTGTTTGTTGGGTTTGCATAGATCTAGATTAGGATTTGTCACTCCGAGTATCGGAGAGGTATCTCTGGGCCCTCTCGGTAATACACATCATAAGAAGCCTTGCAAGCAAAGCGACGGATGAGTTAGTTGCAAGATGATGTATTACAGAACGAGTAAAGAGACTTACCGGTAACGACATTGAACTAGGTATGAAGATACCGACGATCAAATCTTGGGCAAGTAACATACCGATGACAAAGGGAATAACGTATGTTGTCATAACGGTTCGACCGATAAAGATCTTCGTATAATATGTGGGAGCCAATATGAGCATCCAGGTTTTGCTATTGGTTATTGACCGGAGAGGTGTCTCGGTCATGTCTACATAGTTCTCGAACCCATAGGGTCCGCACGCTTGACGTTCGATGATGATTTTGTATTATATGAGTTATGTGATTTGGTGACCGGATGTTGTTCGAAGTCCCAGATGAAATCACGGACATGACGAGGAGTCTCTAAATGGTCGAGAGGTAAATATTTATATATAGGATGATAGTATTAAAAACCCGGAAGTGTTCCAGATAGTATCGGGTATTTATCGAAGTACCGGGGGGGGGGGTTACCGGAACCCCCGGGGGAAGATATGGGCCATATGGGCCATAAGAGGGGAGCACACCAGCCCACAAGGAGTGGCGCCCCCCCCCCTTTGGCATGTGGCTGAATTAGAGAAGGAGGAGAAGGGGTTCTCCCCCCAACTTCCTTCTCTCCTCCCCCCTTCCCTTTTCTCTCCGGCAAAAAGAAGGAAAGGGGGAGACGAATTGGACTAGGGAGCCCAAGTAGGATTCCTCCTACTTAGGGCGCCCCTTGCTACTCCCCTCCCTCTCCCACCTATATATACATGGGGAGGGGCGGCTAGAACACACACCAACAATCGTTAGCCGTGTGTGGCGCCTCCCTCCACAGATTACACCTCCGGTCATATTCTCGTAGTGCTTAGGCGAAGCCCTGCGCATATAACTTCACCATCACCATCACCACACCGTCGTGCTGACGGAACTCTTCTACTTCCTCAACACTCTGCTGGATCAAGAGTTCGAGGGACGTCATCGAGCTGAACGTGTGCAGAACTCGGAGGTGTTGTATGTTTGGTACTTGATCGGTCGGAACGAGAAGAAGTTCGACTATATCAACTGCGTTGGCAAACGCTTCCGCTTTCAGTCTACGAGGGTACATGGACACACTCTTGTTTCTATGCATCTCCTAGATAGATCTTGCGTGAGCGTGGATTTTTTTAAATTGCATGCTACGTTCCCCAACAGTGGCATCCGAGCCAGGTCTATGCGTAGATGATATGCACGAGTAGAACACAAAGAATTGTGGGTAGTGATCGTCATACTCCTTACCACCAATGTCTTATTTTGATTCGGCAATATTGTTGGATGAAGCGGCCCAGACCAACCTTACATGACCAAGTTCATGAGACCGGTTCCACCGACAGGCATGCAACTAGTTTTGCATAAAGTTGGCTGGTGGGTGTCTATTTCTCCTTCTTTAGTTGAATCGAATTTGACTGCGACCGGTCCTTGTGGAAGGTTAAAACAACAAAGTTGATAAATCACCATTGTGGTTTTGTGTCGTAGGTAAGAACGGTTCTTGCTAGAAGCCCGTAGTAGCCACGTAAAACTTGCAACAACAAAGTAGAGGACGTCTAACTTGTTTTTGCAGGGTATGTTGTGATGTGAGATGGTCAAGACATGATGTGATATACGTTGTTGTGAGATGATCATGTTTTTTAAAAGTTATCAGCAACTGGCAGGAGCCTTATGGTTGTCGCTTTATTGTATGAAATGCAAACGCCATGTAATTGCTTTACTTTATCACTAAGCGGTAGCGATAGTTGTAGAAGCAATAGTTGGCGAGACGACCACGACGCAACGATGGAGATCAAGGTGTCAAGCCGGTGACGACGAAGATCATAACGTTGCTTTGGAGATGGAGATCAAAAGCACGAGATGATGATAGCCATATCATGTCACATATTTTGATTGCATGTGATGTTTATCTTTATGCATCTTATTTTTCTTAGTGCAGCGGAAGCATTATAAGATGATCCCTTAACTAAATTTCAAGGTATAAGTGTTCTCCCCGAGTATGCACCGTTGCGAAAGTTCTTCGTGCTGAGACACAACGTGATGATCGGGTGTGATAGGCTCTACGTTCACATATAATGGGTGCAAGCCAGTTTCGCACATGGGGAATACTCAGGTTAAACTTGACGAGCCTAGCATGTACAGACATGGCCTCGGAACATAGGAGACCAAAATATCAAACTTGAATCATATAGTAGATATGATTAAACATAGAGATTTTCACCATTGGTGACTACTCCATCACACGTGATGATCGGACATGGTTTAGTTGATTTGGATCATGTATCATTTAGATGACTTGAGGGATGTCAATCTAAGTGGGAGTTCTCAAGTAATATGATTAACTGGACTTAATTTATCATGAACTTAGTCCAGATAGTATTTGCAAATTATGTTGTAGATCAATAGCTTGCGTCGTAGCTCCCCTATGTTTTTTGATATGTTCCTAGAGAAAACTAAATTGAAAGATGATAGTAGCAATGATGCGGACTGGGTCCATGATATGAGGATTATCCTAATTGCTGTACAGAAGAATTATGTCCTTAATGCACCGCTAGGTGACAAACCTATTGCACGAGCAGATGCAAATGTTATGAACGTTTGCCAAGCTCGATATGATGAGTACTTGATAGTTTAGTGCACCATGCTTTACGGCTTAGAACTGGGACTTCAAAAACATTTTGAATGCTCATGCCTGTGTCGAGAGGTATGAGACCTCTAACAAGTACTTTGCCTAAAATATGGAGGAGAATAGCTTAGCTATTGAGCATGTGCTCAGAATGTCTGGATACTACAATCACTTGAATCAAGTGGGAGTTAATCTTCCAAACAAGATAGTGATTGACAGAGTTCTCTAGTCATTATCACCAAGCTACTAGAACTTCGTGATGAACTATAATATGCAAGGGATGACTGAAAGTGCAACTATCCCTGGGTGGTTTTGGTAATTCCTAACAGCATATATCTCATTGAGCTAATGCTATTTCAAGATAAGTATTTCAGGAAAGCTCAATGGTTGGCATGGCATGGATGAGAAAAGTGGATCCCTCAAAATGCTAAGGACAAAAGGATTGGCTCAAGCTCAAAGCACAAGACTCTACATTTTCTATTTTAGTGATCCAAGATCACATTGAGTCTATAGGAAAAGCCAATACTATCAAGGAGGGATGAGGTGTTGCTTAATGAGGTTCTTTCTCAAAGTGCTTAGTTATATGCTCCAAAGCCCTCAACTACTTTCTCACATCCACATATGACACAAACCAAAAGTCCAACTCGGCCCCACCGATTCTTTCTATGCGGCGCCACCGAGTTCAGATGTCATAGCCACTGCAACAAACCCTAGTCAAATCGGTCTCACCGATAGGGATCTCGGTCTCACCGAGATGGGATTGTAATCTCTCTGTTTCCCTTCATAATGTTTCGGTCAAACTGAGATGAGCGATCGGTCCCACAGAGATTGCAATGCAAACTCTCTGTTTCCCTCTCGTAACGTTTCGGTTTCATCGACATGAGCGAATCGGTCCCATCGAGTTTGCCTAACCAACTCTCTTGTTAGCTTATTACCAAAATCGGTCCCACCGAGTTTGTGTAATCGGTCTCACCGAGATTACATTATGCCCTAACCCTAACCATATCGGTCCCACCGAGTTGCATGTCGGTTGAAAGATCGTGGATGTCGCCTAGAGGGGGGGTGAATAGGCGTTTTAAAATAATTACGGTTTAGGCTTGAACAAATACGGAATAAACCTAGCGGTTAATTTGTCAAGCACAAAACCTAAAACAACTAGGCTCACCTATGTGCACCAACAACTTATGCTAAGCAAGATAAGTAACTATGTGATAGCAAGATATATGACAAAGAACAATATGGCTATCACAAAGTAAAGTGCATAAGTAAAGGGGCTCGGGTAAGAGATAACCGAGGCACGCGGAGACGACGATGTATCCCGAAGTTCACACCCTTGCGGATGCTAATCTCCGTTTGGAGCAGTGTGGAGGCACAATGCTCCCTAAGAAGCCACTAGGGCCACCGTAATCTCCTCACGCCCTCGCACAATGCAAGATGCCATGATTCCACTAAGGGACCCTTGAGGGCGGTCACCGAACCCGTACAAATGGCGACCCTTGGGGGCGGTCACCGAACCCGTACACGTTGGCAACCCTTGGGGGCGGTCACCGGTACCCGTCAAATTGCTCGGGGCGATCTCCACAACCTAATTGGAGACCCCGACGCTTGCCCGGAGCTTTACACCACAATGATTGAGCTCCGAACACCACCAACCGTCTAGGGCACCAAGGCACCCAAGAGGAACAAGCTCTAGGGTGCCCAAACACCCTAGAGTAATAAGCTTCTCAAACTTCACTTCCACGTATCACCGTTGAGAACTCAAACCGATGCACCAAATGCAATGGCAAGGGCACACGGAGTGCCCAAGTCCTTCTCTCCCAAATCCCACCAAAGCAACTAATGCTAGGGAGGAAAATGAGAGGAAGAAAGAAAGAAGAACATGAAGAACTCCAAGATCTAGATCCAAGGGGTTCCCCTCACTTAGAGAAGAAAGTGATTGGTGGAAACGTGGATCTAGATCTCCTCTCTCTTTTCCCTCAAGAACTAGCAAGAATCCATGGAGGGATTGAGAGTTAGCAAGCTCGAAGAAGGTCAACAATGGGGGAAGAACACGAGCTCAAAGGATTAGGTTCATTGGGGAAGAAGACCCCCTTTTATAGGACCTCCCGAATCCAACCGTTATGTGCTCAGGTCGTGCACAAGCGGTACTACCGCTTGGAGGAGCGGTACTACCTGGGGGTACTACCGCTTAGCACGGTCAAAACAGCCCAAACGAGAGAGAAAACACGAGATTTTGGTCCGGGGCGGTACTACCGCTTAGCAGCCACGGTAGTACTGCTCTGGAGCAGCGGTAGTACCGCTCTGGAGCGGTAGTAAAAAATTACATCCGCTCTAGTCGCGGTAGTACCGCTGCAGCCTTTACCAAAACAGCCACAACTTTTGCAAACGGACTCCGAATTCAACGAAACCAAGTTTGTTGGAAAGCTAAAGACATGGGCTAACACAATATTGATAGAAATATCAAGAATAAGCAAATGAGAAAATTCCCATAAGAAAATGGTGAGAACCCTTCATCGGATAAGACCGGTAAAACCTCCAACACCGAAAACATCATAGAAGACGCATGCGAACTCCGTTTTCGATGAACTCAAGCTTGTCATCAAGATGACCATAAGCTCTAAGACTCACAAAGATAACCAAACAAGAACCAAGAAACATGATGCAAGGATGCAATGGTTTGAGATCTCTACCAACGATACGATCAAGCTACCAACTTGAGAGCCCCCCTTGATAGTACAGCAAACGATCCTATAACTCGGTCTCCCAACTACCACCACAAGACCGGTAAAATAGAAAACCTATCAAGGGAAAACCTTTGCCTTGCACATGGTCCACTTGAGCTAGATGAAGACGATCTTGACTCCCTCAAGTTGGACCACCTTTCTTGATTGCGTTGGCTCGATGAAGACTAGATGATTGCTCCCCCATAGTTCACTATGGGTGAGCCACTCTTCGGCACATCTTCACAAGTCCATTGACACCACAATGGATGGCAAGATTCAAGCACTTGATCTCTTCGTGATGCTCCACTTGAACTTGCACACGGCAATCTTGATGACGATCACCACTTGATGTCATCCTTTCCATGGGTTGTATGATATCTTCCTCTTGACGCAAGCCCATGGATACGTACCTAACCCCACATACAACTCTCACATAGACCATGGGTTAGTACATAAAGTGTAATGGACAATGCTTACCATACCATGGGATCACTTGATCCCTCTCGGTACATCTTCTATGCTTTGTGAGTTGATCAACTTGATTCACTCTTGACTTAGTCTTGATCAACCTTGAATCTTTGCAACTCTCTTCATTTGGATGATGTCTTGAAGGTAAACATGAATGATCACACAACCTTCTTCTTCAAGACATGCTTGCAATAAGCTCAACACTCGCATGACCAATCTTTGGATAATTCCTTAATAGCACCTTGGTCAACTCAAAAACTCCTTGAAACCAACACATGGACTTCAAGAAAAGCCTATGGACAAATCCTTCAAATACAACTCAAGACAACCATTAGTCCATAGAGATTGTCATCAATTACCAAAACCAAACATGGGGGCACCGCATGTTCTTTCAATCTCCCCCATTTTGGTAATTGATGACAATCACTTTCAAGAGAGTTTATATAAGGAATTATGCATCACCATGCAATGCAACAACTAATAGTGCATGCGAATGAGATGCAAATGCTAAGGAACAAAAACAAAGCAAGAAGAGATAACTCTCTAAACTTCTCCACAAAACTCTCTGAAACTTCTCCCCCATTGGCATCGATTGCCAAAATGGGCGAAAATCTAAGAAGGCCAATATAAATTGTGGTCCTCCATAAATTGTGTATTTCTCAACAAGAGAGTGGAATGCAATACACATACCCAACTGCCAATACTTGGAGGAAGACAAACTATATTGATGCCCAAAGATTGCAACAGAAAGATATGCCACAAAGACATAACAAAGAGAGACACAAGCAATCAGAAGATACCAATTGAAGCAAGCAATCAACGGATATCAATTGAACCAACTAGACCAATGATCCTACATGCCACAAGAATAAAGATATTATGAAAAGCGCAAAGGAGTGTTCTAAAGAAACTAGAGAAGCTCCCCATGATTTGTGCACACATAAGAATTTTTGTATTTGAATACAAAGTGCACAAAATAGGATCATAGCTCCCCCAAAATCAATAGAAACTCACATCCAGTGCAAGTGAGCATATAGGAAACAAAGCCTAGCGCTTGCAACAAGCACATGGTTGAGCAACATGTAAAAGAGGCAACTTAAGAATAGGCTCAACCAAAATGATGTGTGTGAGTCATGGCGAAGCACTTGAGAAGACTAAGATTAGGATGAGCATTAAGCATCAACATAGTCTTGAAAGAATGAGGCACACGGTGCAAGGCCTATCATTCCCACACACAACTGGCAAATGGGTTCACAAGCTTACTAATAAGCAAAAGAGAACCTATGCTTGTGACAACCCGTGGTGAAGATAGACGAGGGGAGGCTCATCAAGACGAGGGATACCAATTAAGATGGCAAAAACCTCGTAAAGATAAGCAAGAGGAAAATAATCTTCACCACACAAGAGTGCAACAAGATGCAACGATAGAGGACACGCACTCAAGGCAAAAGCTTTCACGGAGCCACCAAAGAAATAACATAAGAAAGACAAGGTGGACGTGAAAGAAAGATATCAACTAGAGATGTAATTTCTCTCAAGTGTATAAGGTTCTATGTAGACGAAATCATGATGATATATATATCTACAAAGAAGGATGTACACCCGAAATAGTTACAACACGAAGGAACAAGATATCCACAAGGAAGTCATAAATATACCAATAAGATATTTGCTTGAAAGCATAGCACTTGGCTAGATATGGTCTTATTGTATATAAATGAAGTCCAAACACACATCCATCAAGGCATCACAACTAGCAACAAGAGATCATCGTTGGGATGCTTTGAGAAAGGAAACAAGTATCACAAGATATGAAATGAATATCATGCCAAGATGCAACCTACACAAGGTTGAATGCAAGAGGAGAAAGCATGAATAGATACTTGTTACCGAGATATCATTGGAAGGATGTAGTAGATACCAATTGAAGGTAGATAGTAGTTCATTGATCATCCTTGCTTGACTCCAATATGCACATGGTGACAACACCTTCCTTGTGAGTGAGCCGAGCATCCAATGCATCTCCAAATGTTCCTAGAAGAACAACACAAACTAAACGGTACCCAAACTCATCGGGACCAAATAGTTAGAAACACCAATACATAGGACAAACTCCACATAAATATGTGCATATAGATATGAAAATGAATTTCATGCACATCTCATCCAAATTGAGACTAGGTGGAGTTTCCCCTATATATTGAGTCAACGAAAGAAAGCATGCCAAATAGAATACATGAAGTAAACATGCATGCTCAAGACTTTCAAAACCCGAAACCAAAAGACAAAGAAATGCCAAGTGAAAAGGATACCAAATGGAGAAATCATCACTTGGAAGATATCATTAAAGATACATCAAGGAATGAGATATCCATTGATACACACTAAATTAAAGATGTCAAACTCCCAAAGAGAGGATGGTTCCAAACAAACCAAGCTCTCAACAAAGTTTCATGATGGCACAAAGTACCAAAAGAAATGGCTTGCCTTCCACCAAAACACACTTGATAAGGATCACAAGAAGAGTGTTCTAAAGAAAATAGGATAGCTCCCCCACGAGTTGTGCATTATAAAGAATTTACTTTGAATACAAAATGCACAAGGTGGGATCACCACTTTCACTATATCTAGAAAACACTAGACAAGAACAAGAAATTAACAAGATCCACAAGTGGTATGGAAGACAACGGGAGTTGACACAAACCTTGGCAAGAGAAAAGGCAAATAAAACAAAAGCCAATGTAAAGATGATCAATTAAATTCTACCACACATAAGTGATTACCAATTGTCAAAAGACAAGAAGTATTTGGAAATAATTCCCGGTGGTAGATAGCAAGGATATCCGACATCATCTTCACTCCAAACAAAAAGCAAATTGCAACTTGTAGAGCTAACATGCCACCTAGGAACAAGATAATTTACAATATCAATTATAGGTGACAATATCTCAAATGTACACATTTTCTAGGCTTGTAATATGCACATAGCATATTACTCCCCCATAATGTGATACCAATGAAGAAACTTAACAAGAGGCAATAAGAGGATCCAACACGAGATTATCAATGGAATTTTTAGAATTTGAATTTCTCATGAGAGATATACCACCTAGCGACTAGATAATCTTGAAATATCAATACTAGATGGTATTACTCATGTGCACACATTTATAGGATTGTGAGGTGCACAAAGCACACCACTCCCCCATAATGGATATTCCATTAATCTCTCACAAGAGCCAACTAAGAAATAAACAAGATGCACTAAGGCTCAACGAACGACACACAAGTACATGATGTGCAAACCAACATACACAAAGGCAATTTGGAGACACATCATATACAAACACATGCAAGGAACAAACCAAAAGATGCAAAGGGGCAAGTAACTTTCAATGTAAACAATTTAAGTACAAGTTACCGCAAGGAGGCACATTGGATATAAGATAGAAACTTGACAACCCAATTGACTTGGCTTGAGACAACAAGAAAGATGAAGTCCCCTTAATTCTTCATAATGTAGCCAAGTCTCCAATGACCTCCAACAACACCTATTGATCAAGTTTGGGCTTGTTGGACCCCAACCAAGTTGGGTCCTAAGAGGTTAGTCACAATAGGTTTGGCTACCCAAATGGTTCTTTGCTTGACACCACTTTGAGTACCAACAAACTTGGCAAACACATTGCCAACCTTCTCCTTACCAAGAGAATAGATATCATCAATAATAATTGGGTCGGATAAGTTACCACTAGTGCATGAAGAAGCGACGTGACCTTTCTCACGGCATAAGTAGCAACGTCTACTCTTCACTTTCTTCTCACTTGATTTCTCAATTTGAGAAGCATTAACTTGAGTCTTCTTGGGAAGAGGCCTTTCTTCAACTTGATGTTGAGCATGAGATTGAACTTGTGCCCTCTTCCCTTGTTGCTTGACACTAATGGCCTTCTTATTCAATGGGCAAGATCTAACATGATGCCCTTCGACTTTGCACTTGAAGCAAACAATCTTGGCCGAATTCTTGACTTGTTCTTGGCCCTTCCTTTTGTTCATCTTGGACTTCTTATTATTGGAGTTGAATCCAAGTCCACCTTTGTCATTGGGGGATTTTTGCACACTCAAGATATTGTTGAGTGTGGATTTCCCTTGATGACTCTTTTCCAAGTCTTTCTTCAAAGAAGTGACTTGGGCCTTGAGCTCTTTGATTTCCTCTACATGGTTAGTCTCAACACAAGTACTAGAGGAAGTATAAGCTTCATCGTTAGAGCAACAAGGAAAGGAAAGCAATTCATCACAAGATGTACCAACATTGTGAGTAGATGAATTACAAGGACTAGCACATGGCAATATACTATTTTGACTAGAAGTAGTGCTAGTATCCACATGAGGCTCACTAGATGTTACCTTAGCAATCATGGCCTCATGAGCTATCTTTAGCACACTATGGGATACTAGAAGATCATCATGAGAGCTTGAGAGCTTTTCATGACTTTCTTCCAATTTCCCATAATTGCTAGATAGCACCTCAAGTTGAGCCCGTAGCTGAACATTCTCCTTCAAAATGGATGCTTCACAAGTAATAGAATTAGTAGCACAAGCATCATCATTAACAACAAGAGGAGAAGGCAACTTGGCAAGCTCTTTTAAATAAGAAGCTTCAAGTTGGGCATGAGACTCGGTGAGTTTGATGAGCTCACCCTTGATGACCCTTGAGCCATTTTCGAGGTGCTCAAAATCCTCAAGGAGTCTAGCATGAGAAACTTCAAGCTTAGCATTTTTAGTTTTGAAATCGTTGGCCACCACAAAAGATCTATCATGAGATTCCCTCACTCTAGATAATTCTAGAGCAAAAGTCTCCTCAAGAGATTCAGAGGTGGTTTGTTCATGTTCAAGAGCTTGAGATAGCTCCGCGATCTCATTTGCGTAATCACGCCCATGAGCTTCCATTTTCTCAATGGTGACTTCATGCTCCTCGAGATGGGATTCAAACTCCTCAATATATTTCTTGCCCTCAATGGCAATGGACATAATTTCCATGAAGCTGGAACGAGCAATTTTATTTTTAAGAAGAGCTTTAAAAATCATCTCCCCCTTAGTTTTTAAGGAGGCAACATTATCATTCTCTTCATCATTATCCTCATCATCATTAGCATCAACATCATCATCAAGAGACATATTGGGGTACAAAGTAGGAGATACCTTTGATGCCTTAGCCATAAGGCAAAAAGCAATATATGATGATGTAGGATCCCTTGAGGCACCATTAAACACCACATCTTGTTCCATGGAGTGTTCGGTTTCCTCTACATTGTTAGCACAATAATTCGAGGAAATAGATGCATTTTTATCATGGCAACAAGACATAGCAAGCATATCATCATGAATTTAGTCAAGCAATTTCTACATGATATGCAAGGACTATCAACACAAGCATGTGAAACATTTGGAGTGCTCGAAGTGTTAAAGCCCAAAGAAGGAGCATTGCAATAATATAGTGATGAAGGATCATCCACAATAAGCATACTATCACCATTGCAATGACCAACACTACTCACCATATCATTACCTTGTGGCAAACCACATGTAGGTGAAGTAGAAGAAGTTGAGAAGACTATACGACCGGAGGTGGAGGGGGAACAATCATCCCCACAAATATTGGACACACCATATTTATCTTGAAGCTTTGTCCACAACTCATGAGCATCCCGGAACGGCATGAGTTGAAAAATAACTACATTGCTCAAAGCATCAAAAAGCACATTAGAAGCTTGAGCATTGAGATAAGAGTTTTTCTCATCCTCTAAAGATAATCTTTGGGGATCCTTTGGAGGAGAAAAACCCATATCTACAATTCGCTCTAAATTTGGGTCCATGACCCTAAAGAGATTAAGCATGCGAATTACCCAAACATCAAAATTTGTGCCATCGAAACTAAGAGTGTCAGAGAATCCTAATCCCCTAGTCGACATCTTTACTCTCTAGGCGGTTAAGCCTAACAAAGAGAGACGAGGCTCTGATACCAATTGAAAGATCGAGGATGTCGCCTAGAGGGGGGGTGAATAGGCGCTTTAAAATAATTACGGTTTAGGCTTGAACAAATGCGGAATAAACCTAGCGGTTAATTTGTCAAGCACAAAACCTAAAACAACTAGGCTCACCTATGTGCACCAACAACTTATGCTAAGCAAGATAAGCAACTATGTGATAGCAAGATATATGACAAAGAACAATATGGCTATCACAAAGTAAAGTGCATAAGTAAAGGGGCTCGGGTAAGAGATAACCGAGGCACGCGGAGACGACGATGTATCCCGAAGTTCACACCCTTGCGGATGCTAATCTCCGTTTGGAGCGGT
This sequence comes from Triticum aestivum, assembly GCF_018294505.1. Classification (NCBI taxonomy): domain Eukaryota; kingdom Viridiplantae; phylum Streptophyta; class Magnoliopsida; order Poales; family Poaceae; genus Triticum; species Triticum aestivum. The sequence goes on along the minus strand of NC_057798.1, from coordinate 375,161,122 downwards.
GTGGAGGCACAATGCTCCCCAAGAAGCCACTAGGGCCACCGTAATCTCCTCACGCCCTCGCACAATGCAAGATGCCATGATTCCACTAAGGGACCCTTCAGGGCGGTCACCGAAGCCGTACAAATGGCGACCCTTGGGGGCGGTCACCGAACCCGTACACTTTGGCAACCCTTGGGGGCGGTCACCGGTACCCGTCAAATTGCTCGGGGCGATCTCCACAACCTAATTGGAGACCCCGATGCTTGCCCGGAGCTTTACACCACAATGATTGAGCTCCGAACACCACCAACCGTCTAGGGCACCAAGGCACCCAAGAGGAACAAGCTCTAGGGTGCCCAAACACCCAAGAGTAATAAGCTTCTCAAACTTCACTTCCACGTATCACCGTGGAGAACTCAAACCGATGCACCAAATGCAATGGCAAGGGCACACGGAGTGCCCAAGTCCTTCTCTCCCAAATCCCACCAAAGCAACTAATGCTAGGGAGGAAAATGAGAGGAAGAACGAAAGAAGAACACGAAGAACTCCAAGATCTAGATCCAAGGGGTTCCCCTCACTTAGAGGAGAAAGTGATTGGTGGAAACGTGGATCTAGATCTCCTCTCTCTTTTCCCTCAAGAACTAGCAAGAATCCATGGAGGGATTGAGAGTTAGCAAGCTCGAAGAAGGTCAACAATGGGGGAAGAACACGAGCTCAAAGGATTAGGTTCATTGGGAAAGAAGACCCCCTTTTATAGGACCTCCCGAATACAACCGTTATGTGCTCAGGTCGTGCACAAGTGATACTACCGCTTGGAGGAGCGGTACTACCGCTTGGAGGAGCGGTACTACCGCTTAGCACGGTCAAAACAACCCAAACGAGAGAGAAAACACAAGATTTTGGTTCGGGGCGGTACTACCGCTTAGGAGCCACGGTAGTACTGCTCTGGAGCGGTACTACCGCTCAGGAGCAGTGGTAGTACCGCTCTGGAGCGATAGTAAAAAATTACATCCGCTCTAGTCGCGGTAGTACCGCTGCAGCCTTTACCAAAACAGCCACAACTTTTGCAAACGGACTCCGAATTCAACGAAACCAAGTTTGTTGGAAAGCTAACGACATGGGCTAACACAATATTGATAGAAATATCAAGAATAAGCAAATGAGAAAAGTCCCATAAGAAAATGGTGAGAACCCTTCATCGGATAAGACCGGTAAAACCTCCAACACCGAAAACATCATAGAAGACGCATGCGAACTCCATTTTCGATGAACTCAAGCTTGTCATCAAGATGACCATAAGCTCTAAGACTCACAAAGATAACCAAACAAGAACCAAGAAACATGATGCAAGGATGCAATGCTTTGAGCTCTCTACTAACGATACGATCAAGCTACCAACTTGAGAGCCCCCCTTGATAGTACGGCAAACGATCCTATAACTCGGTCTCCCAACTACCACCACAAGACCGGTAAAATAGAAAACCTATCAAGGGAAAACCTTTGCCTTGCACATGGTCCACTTGAGCTAGATGAAGACGATCTTGACTCCCTCAAGTTGGACCACCTTTCTTGATTGCGTTGACTCGATGAAGACTAGATGATTGCTCCCCCATAGTTCACTATGGGTGAGCCACTCTTCGGCACATCTTCACAAGTCCATTGACACCAATGGATGGCAAGATTCAAGCACTTGATCTCTTCGTGATGCTCCACTTGAACTTGCACACGGCAATCTTGATGACGATCACCACTTGATGTCATCCTTTCCATGGGTTGTACGATATCTTCCTCTTGACGCAAGCCCATGGATACGTACCTAACCCCACATACAACTCTCACATAGACCATGGGTTAGTACATAAAGTGTAATGGACAATGCTTACCATACCATGGGATCACTTGATCCCTCTCGGTACATCTTCTACGCTTTGTGAGATGATCAACTTGATTCACTCTTGACTTAGTCTTGATCAACCTTGAATCTTTGCAACTCTCTTCATTTGGATGATGTCTTGAAGATAAACATGAATGATCACACAACCTTCTTCTTCAAGACATGCTTGCAATAAGCTCAACACTTGCATGACCAATCTTTGGATAATTCCTTAATAGCACCTTGGTCAACTCAAAAACTCCTTGAAACCAACACATGGACTTCAAGAAAAGCCTATGGACAAATCCTTCAAATACAACTCAAGACAACCATTAGTCCATAGAGATTGTCATCAATTACCAAAACCAAACATGGGGGCACTGCATGTTCTTTCATCGGTCCCACCGAAAACCCTAATGGTCACATTATTTGTCGAATCGGTCCGACCGAGTTTGATGATTCGGTCCCGCCGAGATTGGTAAGTTGTGTGTAATGGTTAGATTTTGTGTGGAGGCTATATATACCCCTCCACCCACTCTTCATTCATGGAGAGAGCCATCAGAACATGCCTACACTTCCAACATACATTTTCTGAGAGAGAACCACCTACACTTTTATTGAGGTCAAGATATTCATTCCTACCATATGAATCTTGATCTCTAGCCTTCCCCAAGTTGCTTTCCACTCAAATCTTCTTTCCACCAAATCCAAATCATGTGAGAGAGAGTTGAGTGTTGGGGAGACTATCATTTGAAGCACAAGAGCAAGGAGTTCATCATCAACACATGATTTGTTACTTCTTGGAGAGTGGTGTCTCCTAGATTGGCTAGGTGTCACTTGGGAGCCTCTGACAAGATTGTGGAGTTGGGCAAGGAGATCGCCTACTTCATGAAAATCTACCCTAGTGAGGCAAGTCCTTCATGGGCGACGGCCATGGTGGGATAGACAAGGTTGCTTCTTCATGGACCCTTCGTGGGTGGAGCCCTCCGTGGACTCGCGCAGCCGTTACCCTTCATGGGTTGAAGTCTCCATCAACGTGGATGTACGATAGCACCACCTATCGGAACCACGACAAAAACATCCGTGTCTCCAATTGTGTTCGCCTTCTCAAACTCCTCCCCTTTAACTTCATATGCAATTGTTTTACATTCCGCTGCTATACTCTTAGAATTGCATGTGTAGGTTGATTGCTTGACTTGTGCTAAGTTGCTAAAATCTGCCAAGAACTAAAATTGAGAAAAGGCTAGATTTTTATTTGGTCAAGTAGTCTAATAACCCCCCCCCCTCTAGACATACTTTCGATCCTACAAGTGGTATCAGAGCTTTGGTCTCCATTTGCTTTGATTTCCATAGCTTTTGGTGATCATAGCCTTGGTTTCACAACCTAGGAGAGTATGGCGTCTAGCGAGGGAAATTACCACCGTAGAGGTCCTTACTTTGATGGTATTAATTTTGCTAGTTGGACGCATAAGATGAAAATGCATATTCTTGGACATAACCCCACCATTTGGGCTATTGTGCATATTGGTTTGCAAGGTGAATTCTTTGATGGGAGAGAACCGAGCCGTGAAGCTACCGCGGAAGAGTTGAAGATGCTGCAATACAATGCTCAAGCTTGTGATATCCTCTTCAACGGATTGTGCCCCGAAGAATTCAACAAAATCAGCCGTCTTGAGAATGCAAAGGAAATTTGGGACACATTGATTGATATGCACGAAGGTACCGACTCCGTCAAGGAATCCAAGTTGGATGTGCTTCAAAGTCAGCTTGACAAGTTCAAAATGAAGGATGGTGAAGGTGTCGCTGAAATGTACTCTAGGCTTGCTCTCATCACAAATGAGATTGCCGTCTTAGGAAGTGAAGAGATGACCGACAAATTCATCATCAAGAAGATCCTAAGATCTTTGGATGGAAAATATGATACTGTGTGCACATTGATCCAAATGATGCCCAATTACAAAGATCTCAAGCCAATGGAAGTCATTGGAAGAATTGTTGCTCATGAGATGTCACTCAAGGATAAGGAGGAGCTCCACAACAAGTCAAGTGGTGCTTACAAAGCCTCATGTGAAGCTCCCACATCATCAAGTGAGAAACAAACCTTCAATGAAGAATTGAGCCTAATGGTGAAGAACTTCACCAAGTTCTACAAGAGTAGGAGCAAGGAAAGAAGTTCCAAATCAAGGCCCTACAATAACAAAAGATCTTCTAGTCATGAGTGTAATTGCTACAATTGTGGAAGACCCAGACACTATTCCAATGAGTGTATGGCTCCCTACAAAAGAAGAGAAGATTCTCCAAAGAGAAGAAGTAGAAGAGAAGAATCACCATCAAGAGAAAGAAGGAGTAGAGATGATCGTTATGAACGAAGAACATCCCGGAGAAGCAAGGATTCGAAAAGGAAGGACAAGTCATCAAGGAGCTACATAAAATGAAGACATCAAGCTCATGTTGGTGAATGGGTATCCGGCTCCGACTCCGACAATCACTCTGAGAGAAGCTATCACCCCGACTCTGAATATACTCAAGATGAAGGTGTTGCAGGTCTAGCACTTGTGTCAAGCAACTCCTATGACATATTTGATTCACCAAATGAAGGACTTGGAAGATGCTTCATGGCTAAAGGCCCAAAGGTATCACACCCCGAGTATGTTGATTTCAATAGTGATGAAGATGACTTGTTAGGTGATGATGATTTACTTGTTGACAACTGTAGTGATGAATACTATGATGAAACGTCAACTAATCATGCTAATCAAGATAAAGCGAATGACAATGATAAGGAGAAGATTGAGCTCCTAACTAAATAACTAAACACTCTTAAGTTAGCTCATGAAACTATCTTAGAAGATCATTGAGAACTTTTAAGGACTCGTGAGAAGTTACGCTTTGAAAAGCTCAACCTTGAGCAAGAACATGAGTTTTTAAAAGCAATCAATGATGATATTCGCAAGAAAAGTTCTTCTGACATTGCCAAGAGTTTACTCTTATCTACTTACATGCCTCAAGTCAAGTCTAGTAACAAGAACAAGAAAGATTATTCCTCTAGTAGTAACAATAATCATGCTAAATCCAATGTTGTTGCTTCTAGTAGTTCTCTTGATTCCACTAATGATTCTCTTAGCCAAGTTACACTTGAGCAAGAAAATAGCCTTTTGAAGGGAATTATAGAGCAAGGTGTTTACAAGAGCCTTGCCGGGAGTAAGCAATTCGAGGAAATTGTACGCAAGCAAGGAAGGCACCGGAAGAACCAAGGTGTTGGTTTTGAACGAAAGTTCAATGGCAATGGAGTTGAGTGGGAAGAAGATCAATACCCCAAGACGAAGTTTGTTACTCAACAAGAGAAGTATGATCCTACTTCTTTCAAAGGGACACAAGCTCAAGATGATCTTCCACCACAAGACTACAAGCAAGAAGGCAAGTACAAGCTTCAAGAGGAGATTGATGCATTTGAAGAAGCTCCTAAGGCCTTGGTCAAGTGGGTTTCCAAGACTACATCAAGTTCTGCTTCATTGAGTACAACTACAACTCCAAGGATTCCCATTAAGATGGTGTGGATCCCGAAGAAGAAGAACTAGAGAGTTCTTGAGGGTGACTCCGCCAACATACTTCACTCATATCATTTTGGCAAGAACAAGTGCAATCAACTTCCACATCTTGCACTAGTTCAAGGAGTCACAAACCCTCTTGTTGGTAAGACAAGGGACAAGGTAACCTAATGCTTTCATGGACATAATCTTGTGTGTGCATCACTCTATGTCTATGGATATCCTTGTTTGTTCCTTGTGGGACTAATCCGTGTAGGTATTGAAAGTGCAACTCACTCCAAAGGATTGCTCCAAATGATCTACATCAACATTGAGCATCCACATCTTCAACACCTACATGAAGTCATCATCGACAAAACCCAAGGTTAGTTCATCCCTCTTAGGGGGATCTCACATCTAGGGGGAGATTTACTCTAAGAATTGAGTTAAAGCAACTCTAATGGTGTGAACACAACAATGCTGTATGTAAAAGTGGTAACCCCACTTGTGCGTAAACGATGAGTATGACCTATGATCAAATGTTCTCATTTGACTCCTAAGTCAATATACCCATATATAGATGACCTAGTCATCGCCAATTGCTTGATAGATGCTAGAATTGTGTGTGCATGCTTTGTCACATATTTCATTTGCCATTTTATTGTGTGAGCATGTTGGTTGCATATTTTACTCATTCGAGGACATCCACTTGTAGTTTTGATTGTTTGGTTTCTTTTTATTTTGCCAAGTAGATGTACAAGAATGCCTAAGAAACTTCTCTAGCTATCTATGCTTTTCTTGTCTCAAATTCTATTCATGCTATATCACAAAGTTTGATCAAGTCAGATTCAAACCACTCTATGTGAGGAGCACTCAGAGTCCCCGATTCGTCATAGACTTAAACTTCCAAACCCTCTTTGTGTGTTTCAGTCTGACCGATTCAACCTTTTTGGTCATACTGAGATCACTAAGTTGATCTAGGTTTTCAATCTTGGTGCAACCGATTAGAACTTTTCGGTCACACCGAGTTGCAGTAACTGCTAGCAGTAATGCATCTCGGTGCCACCGAGTTGTTCCACTCGGTCACACCGACAGGGTTAGGCTATATATACCCCCAGGCCAAAATTCGGAAATTTTTCCGAAACCCTTTGCCCGCGCACAGCCTGCTCTGCCTCTTCGGGTCTCCGGATCATCCTCCTCGTCGCCAGCGACCTCCCGCTGCTGGTCTCCACTGCTGTCAATGGGATTCTGCTCCGCCGTTGTCGCCATAGCAAATCCATCGCCGCATTAGGGTATGGATTTGAACTTTGTGCTATTCTTAACTCCGATTCCTAGCACATTGCATTGCCATGAATCTTGCCACGTTTGAAATCTTCCTATCCAGAAAAACTACTCCGTAGATTAGTTTTGGATTGAAAATTTAGGGTTAGGTTTCCGCTGAATTCATCTCGGACCGACCGAGTTGTAGAAATCAGTCTCACCGATTTGGCTCAGGCCATTGCACATGTGATTCTCGGTCTGACCGAGAATTGCAAATCGGTGTGACCGAGATCGATTCTTTGTGAAACCATAGCAGTCTCAGTGCCACCAAACTGTGACTCGGTCTGACCGAGTTCACTAGTTTAGGTTCCAAAATCTGCTTCGGTATCACCGAGTTTACAAATCGGTAGCTCTGAAATGCTTTCTATGGAAAACTAAAACTAAGTTTTTGACTCAATTTTTTGCAAAATCCTCTGTGCTTTGTGATGCTCATCTACTCTACCTCATTTACATCTATTCACAAGGTCTGTTGTTAGAGTTTGCATCATGTCAGATCAGAGTGACAGTCAGAACAAGTCTGAGGAGCAAGTTCATATGAGTGTGGGCACTAGTCCCTCTAGCAGTTATGATGAGGGTAGCAGGAGCACACCCAGCAATTTGCCAAAGGCAGCCACCAGGGCAAGGAAGAAGAAAACCTCAGATTCTGAAGATGAGAACTATGTGGCTGTTGAGGATGAGGCCACTTCTAAGAAGAAGGTGCTGAAAAAGGAATATGGCACAGCTGCATCCACTAAGTAAGGAATGAAGACAAAGGCTCCTACCAAAAGAATTTCCATGTCTAAGGCCAGAGCCTCCACTCAAGCAACTTTGGGATCTGAACCCAAAGAACCAGTTGTGGTTGAAAAGAAAAGGAAAGAAAGGGTCAAGAAGACCATGGCCAGAGTTGTTGGAAAGCCCTCAATGATGGAAGAAGATGAGGAAGAGGTTGCTGCACCAGCACCTAAAGCTCAAAAGCTGATGGGAGATGCTATAAGATCAGGGGCTGCTCCATCTAAGCCCAAAGATGCTCCCAAGGCTGCTGCTCCTAAGCCCAAGTCTACACCTAAGAGGAACACTAGGAGTATTCCAACTGAAGAGAAGAACAAGGCCACAATGCCTGAAGCTGATGAAGAAGATGAAGATTCACTTGTCTTGAGAAAGTTGAAGCCCAAGATTCCTGATCATAATGATGCTCATCCAGTAGCAGAGGATATGAAGCTCAGGAAGGATGCAAGTCTGAGACTGTGGAGACAGACTGATCCCTATGCTGTCAGAAGAAGAACTATAGTGGACTACAGGTTCCACACTAAGGAACAACAAGATTTCTATGAGACAATTTTGCTTGACAAGAATCCCATAGTATGTGACATGAGATGGGTTGGCTGGGAGTACATCAGGAAGAATGAAGAGCACTATCCAGGAGTGTATGACAGCTTCAATGCTTGTGGAGTAGATGAATTTGTTAGCCAGAAGCTCACCAAGTGGAATGATGAGCTCATTATGCAGTTTTACTCCACAGCTCACTTCTACCCAGATGGGAAGATAGTATGGATGTCTGAAGGTACTAGGTACCAATCAACAGTTGAGGAATGGGCTGAGTTGATAAATGCTCCAAAAGAGAATGAGGATGACTTGGATGTCTATGCCAAGAAGAAGAAAGACCACAACTCTATGGCTCACATGTACATAGAGATCCTTGATGCTGCACTAGAGACACATAAGTTTGGATCTGTACATTATCTGTTGTCAGGATTGCCTACTAGCTATCAACTGGATCTTAAGGCACACTTTGCTGCCCAAGTCAGGTGATCACAAGATGATCAGAGGCCATGCAATCAACTTGCTGCATATATTTGATGTGCCTCAGAAATTCAAAGTCATGCGCCTGATTGTGGAAACAATCAAAAGGACTGCTGCTTATCATAAGAGATCTTGTGGGTATGGCCCACACATTCAGGAGCTCATAAACTCCAAGATAGGCACAGGCACATATCTTTTGGACAAGGAACACTGCCCTTCTACCCTGATTTTGAGGACAACACCATTGTGATGGATGAAAATGAACCATCACATGTGCAAGCACAAGAGAAGAAAGAGAAAGGAAGGGCCGAGAAAGCTGCTAAGATGCCAACTGCTGAAGAGGCATCTCAGATTTTCCTGAAGAGCAAGCAAGATCAGCTTGGCTACTTGATTGCCTCCACCTTGAGGACTGAGACGGGCTTGGCCACCCTGACTCAAAACCAGGAGATCTTGGAGAGAATCATAGAGCAGAAGTTTTATGCTCTTGATGTCAAAGTTACTAAGATCCAAACTGCAGTTGAGCAACTTCAGGAGGATGTGGAGGAGAAGAAGGGCAAGTCTACTACAGATGCTTTTGCTAGCATGCCCAGAGGACAGAGATCTGTTGCAGTGCCTGTTCCAGACACAGAGCTACATCATCTGCACCAACTACAGCTTCAGTGCCACCAGCTCCAGTAGCCACTCCACCAGCTCCAGCTACATCAACAGAAGCCTTCATCCTTGGATCCATCTCTACACCATCACATGAATACCAAGCCTGAGAGACGTTTAGCACTATGCATTTTTGTGAACTTTTTGGTAACTTGTTGCCAAAGGGGGAGAAAATGTATAGATCATAGGCTTCGAGAGAGAGTGTTGCTATTGATCTCTCTTGTCTTTTTGGTGGTTGAACTTCGTTATTTGTGTGTTTGCTTGTTTGCTTGTTTGCTTGATACATTATGCCTTTTGTGAGATTCTTGGATGATCATGTGTTTGGTCATATGCTATGCTACATTAATGCTTGTTGGATGATATTATCTCCTATATTCTCATATGATCATTCACTTTGCTTGGTGATGAGTGCATGTATTTAATTATTATCATTTTGAGCGCTCCACCAAGATGTATGTGGCATGGAAGAGTGACCCATGATCCTAACTCATTGTGCATTTGCAGTCCAAAGCAAATTTTAAATAATGCACAAATTTAGGGGGAGCTCTTACTTATCACATACTTCTCAAAGCGACGATGTCTTTCAATCTTATTATCATTTGTCGAAGCTTTGATCTATATGTTGTCATCAATTACCAAAAGGGGGGAGATTGAAAGCGCAACTATCCCTGGGTGGTTTTGGTAATTCCTAACAACATATATCTCATTGAGCTAATGCTATTTCAAGATAAGTATTTCAGGAAAGCTCAATGGTTGGCATGGCATGGATGAGAAAAGTGGATCCCTCAAAATGCTAAGGACAAAATGATTGGCTCAAGCTCAAAGCACAAGACTCTACATTTTCTATTTTAGTGATCCAAGATCACATTGAGTCTATAGGAAAAGCCAATACTATCAAGGAGGGATGAGGTGTTGCTTAATGAGGTTCTTGCTCAAAGTGCTTAGTGATATGCTCCAAATCCCTCAACTACTTTCTCACATCCACATATGACACAAACCAAAAGTCCAACTCGGCCCCACCGATTCTTTCTATCCGGCGCCATCGAGTTTAGATGTCATAGCCACTGCCACAAACCCTAGTCAAATCGGTCTCACCGATAGGGATCTCGGTCTCACCGAGATGGGATTGTAATCTCTCTGTTTCCCTTCACAACATTTCAGTCAAACCGAGATGAGCGATCGGTCCCACCGAGATTGCAATGCAAACTCTCTATTTCCCTTTCGTAACGTTTCAGTTTCACCGAGATGAGCGAATAGGTCCCACCGAGTTTTCCTGACCAACTCTCTGGTTAGCTTATTACCAAAATCGGTCCCACCGAGTTTGTGTAATCGGTCTCACCGAGATTACGTTATGCCCTAACCCTAACCATATCGGTCCCACCGAGTTGCATGTCGGTCCCACCGAAAACCCTAACGGTCACATTATTTGTTGAATCGGTCTGACAGAGTTTGACGATTCGGTCCCACCGAGATTGGTAAGTTGTGTGTAATGGTTAGATTTTGTGTGGAGGCTATTTATACTCTCCACCCACTCTTCGTTCATGGATAGAGCCATCAGAACATGCCTACACTTCCAACATACATTTTCTGAGAGAGAACCACCTACACTTGTGTTGAGGTCATGATATTCCATTCCTACCATATGAATCTTGATCTTTAGCCTTCCCCAAGTTGCTTTCCACTCAAATCTTCTTTCCACCAAATCCAAATCCTGTGAGAGAGAGTTGAGTGTTGGGGAGACTATCATTTGAAGCACACAAGCAAGGAGTTCATTATCAACACACCATTTGTTACTTCTTGGAGAGTGGTGTCTCCTAGATTGGCTAGGTGTCACTTGGGAGCCTCTGACAAGATTGTGGAGTTGAACCAAGGAGTTTGTAAGGGAAAGGAGATCGCCTACTTTGTGAAGATCTACCCTAGTGAGGCAAGTCCTTCGTGGGCGACGGCCATGGTGGGATAGACAAGGTTGCTTCTTCGTGGACCCTTTGTGGGTGGAGCCCTCCATGGACTCGCGCAGCCATTACACTTCGTGGGTTGAAGTCTCCATCAACGTGGATGTATGATAGCACCACCTATCAGAACCACGACAAAAACATCCGTGTCTCCAATTGTGTTTGCCTTCTCAAACTCCTCCCCTTTACCTTCATATGCAATTGTTTTACATTCCGCTGTTATACTCTTAGAATTGCATGTGTAGGTTGATTGCTTGACTTGTGCTATGTTGCTAAAATCTGCCAAGAACTAAAATTGGGAAAAGGCTAGATTTTTATTTGGTCAAGTAGTCTAATCACCCCCCCTCTAGACATACTTTCGATCCTACAATGACGAAAACGATTCCCGAGCTTTTCGCGATAGTGAAATCGGTAGAAGGTAGAAATCAAGAAAGAGCATCAAGTGTTGATGGCTAACAAGACCACTAGTTTCAAGAAAAAGTACAAGGGAAAAGAAAGGGAACTTCAAGAAGAATGGCATGCAAGTTGTGACTCACGTGAAGAAGCCGAGAGCTGGACCTAAGCCTGAAATCGAGTGCTTCTACTGCAAAGGAAATGGTCACTGGAAGTGGAACTACCCCAAATATTTGGCGGATAAGAAGGATGGCAAAGTGAGAAAATGTATATTTGATATACATGTTATTGATGTGTACCTTACTAGTGCTCGTAGTAGCCCCTGGGTATTTGACACATGTTCGGTTACTAAGATTAACAGGAGTTGCAGAATAAATGGAGATTAGTTGAGGGTGAAGTGGTGATGTGTGTTGGAAGTGGTTCCAAGATTGATATGATCATCATCACACTCTCCCTATACTTTCGGGATTAGTGTTGAACATAAATAAATGTTATTTGGTGTTTGTGTTGAGCATAAATATGATTAGATCATGTTTATTGCAATATGGTTATTCATTTAAGTTAGAGAATAATTATTATTCTGTTTACATGAATAAAACCTTCCATGGTCATACACCCAATGTGAATGGTTTATTGCATCTTGATCGTAGTAATACACATATACATAATATTGAAGCCAAAACATGCAAAGTTGATAATGATAGTGCAACATATTTTTGGCACTGCCGTTTAGGTCATATTGGTGTAAAGCGCATGAAGAAACTCCATGCTGATGGGCTTTTGGATTCTGAATCATTTGATACTTGCGAGCCATGCCTCATGGGCAAGATGACTAAAACTCCGTTCTCCGGAACAATGGAGCAAGCCAATGACTTATTGGAAGTAATACATACCGATGTATGTGGTCCGATGAGTATTGAGGCACGCGGGGGGTATCGTTAGTTTCTGACCTTCACAGATGATTTGAGCAGATCTGGGTATATCTACTTAATGAAAAAAAAGTCTAAAACATTTGAAAAGTTCAAAGAATTTCAGAGTGAAGTGGAGAATCATCGTAACAAGAAAATAAAGTTTCTACGATCTGATTGCAGAGGTGAATATTTGAGTTACGAGTTTGGCCTTCATTTAAAACAATGTTGAATAGTTTCACAACTCTCGCCACCTGGAACACCACAGCATAATGGTGTCTCAACGTCGTAACAATACTTTATTAGATATGGTGTGATCTATGATGTCTCTTATTGATTTAACACTATCATTTTGGGGTTATGCATTAGAGACAGCTGCATTCGCGTTGAATAGGGCACCATCTAAATCCATTAGACGACACGTATGAACTGTGGTTTGGCAATAAACCTAAGCTGTTGTTTCTTAAAGTTTGGGGTTGCGACACTTATGTCAAAAGGCTTTAGCCTAATAAGCTCGAACCCAAATCGGAGAAGTGCGTCTTCATAGGATACCCTAAGGAAACAATTGGGTACACCTTCTACCACAGATTCGAAGGCAAGATCTTTGTTGTGAACAATGGAACCTTTCTAGAGAAGGAGTTTCTCTCGAAAGAAGTGAGTGGGAGGAAAGTAGAACTTGATGAGGTAATTGTACCTTCTCTCAATTTGGAAAGTAGCTCATCAGAGAAATCCATTCCCGTGATGCCTAGACCAACTAGAGAGGAAGCTAATGATTATGATCATGAAACTTCAGATCAAGTTACTACCGAACCTCGTAGGTCAACCAGAACACGGCCGACACTAGAGTGGTATGGTAATCCTGTTTTTGAGGTCATGTTACTAGACCATGGCGAACCTACGAACTATGAAGAAGCTATGATGAGCCCAGATTCCAACATATGGCTTGAGGCCATGAAATCTGAGATGGATCCATATATGAGAACAAAGTGTGGACTTTGGTGGACTTGCCCGATGATCAACAGTCCATAGAGAATAAATGGATCTTCAAGAAGAAGACTGACACTGATGGTAATGTTACTGTCTACAAAGCTTGACCTGTCGCAAAAAGATTTTCGACAAGTTCAAGGGGTTGACTACGATGAGACTTTCTCAACTGTATCGATGCTTAAGTCCGTCCAAATCATGTTAGCAATTGCCACATTTTATGAAATCTGGCAAATGGATGTCAAAACTGCATTCCTTAAATGGATATCTCTAAGAAGAGTTGTATATGATGCAACCAGAAGGTTTTTTTGATCCTAAAGGTGCTAACAAGGTGTGCAAGCTCCAGCAGTCCATCTATGGACTGGTGCAAGCATCTCGGAGTTGGAATATACCATCAAAGCATATGGTTTTATACAGACTTTCGGAGAAGCCTGTTTTTACAAGAAAGTGAGTGGGAGCTCTGTAGCATTTCTGATATTATGTGTGGATGACATATTGTTGATTGGAAGTGATATAGAATTTCTGCATAGCATAAAAGGATACTTGAGTAAGAATTTTTCAATGAAAGACCTCGGTGAAGCTGCTTACATATTGGGCATCAAGATCTATAGAGATGGATCAAGATGCTTTAACGACCCGACCCAAATGGATCGATGTCTCTATGCTTATGTGTCATCCCTGGATCGGTATGCTGACACACACAGTACTCGAGGAATTATAACAGAGTTCAATCACACACTTTATTACATCGAGGTCCTCCAAATAGTATTTACTACAATAATATGGCCAAAGGCCATCTAAATAAAAATAATTGTGGAAGCATCAAAGGTAAATGAGTCCATCCAACTCCACGGCAAACTGAGTGTAGAACAACGACCTATCCCACCTTTAATCCTCATCGGAAAACTCTACAACATGAGAAGTTGCAGCCGTGTAGGTCAGCACATGGAATATGCTAGCAAAGTCACACTATAGAATAATGATATATATATATATATATATAGAGAGAGAGAGAGACGGTCTATTCTGCTAATATTAGCAGAATAACTATTCTGCACACCACTTCCGCACTGCACGCTGAACGCAAGTGCACTGCATCTTCTTTACGACGAGCACTGCAATGCTTCACGGGAGAACTGCTTCATTTTCCGGTTTTCCGCCCGCGCGTTCTATGTGGAATCGGGTGTCGCGGGATGATTCAGTTTGTGTCTGCATCTCATTTTAGCTTTATTCTTTCTGATTTACAGGAAAATATACTAGAGTGCTTGCAAATCGATGGATTTGGCGGATGAGCTTTCTCTGTTCGTTCGTGTTCGCGTCAGATGCGATTTTTTTTGTGCTCGGATGTTGTTATTTAGTAGGAATTCTTTGATTGCGTTCATTTTAATCGGTCCGTTCACTCTATAATTCATTAATTTTTAGGAGTTAGTTTTCAATTCTTGATATGTTGGTTGTGCGGGTGGGTGAGCTTCGTCCGCTCTTCTATTCTTGTTGATTTTTTTGATTTCTGCCCGTCCATGTGTGTTTGAATATTGTAATTACTGTTGCTGTATGATTGAATTCATTGTATTGCGGGTATAATTGTCATTTTTTGAATCACGTTTTTAAATGAAAGGTGATGTTGTTCGTCAAGTTGCCATATCTTCCATGTAAATTTTTGCGGGTGTATTTTTCGATGGTTTAGTGGCTGTAGAATTTTTAGGCGAATTATGGAAGTGCGAGTGAAATTGACACCTCTATCAGTCTATCACATTGTCTGTAGTTTTACTGCTTTAATTTTATTTGTTGTAGTCGCGGCACACGTTGTAGTGCACTGCATTTTCTTTGGTAGCGTACTTCGTTGTAGTTTTATTGCAGTGGTTATGGCTGTTTATGAGATTTCTCCTTTTCGTAAACTACATTCTGTGTTTACTACATTCTGTGTTCTAGATGACTGCATAATATGCATTTTTGTACTGCATTAGCAGTGTTGTTAATGTTCTATTCTGCTATTAGAAGGGATGGTCCATGATACGCTTGTGTTAGCTGAATAGTTATTATAAGATTTTTTTTGAACTTCATACTATGAGAATTGTTTTTGAGCATCATATGTTAACTGCAAAGTTTCGACCATTTGCATTTCCTTGTTACTGTTCGGAGGGCTGCCTTTTGTTATTATTAGTACCACACTATGTGTTCGAGAGAACTGCATTACTGCCAACAGCAACTTTGTCTAAAAAGGATGATAAAATGACGTAGTTGAGGTTGCATACTTTAAATAGGCATTGTTCAATTTGTCTGATTGACATAATTTTAAAAGCATACAACATAAGCAAAGCATTAGAAATATTGGTTGCTTCATATTAGACAGCCTAGAGTGCAAATATTGTAAACTTGATGGGGTCTTCTTCTTTGTAGAAAAAGACCATGGCCACTTCTCCGGCCTCAAAGCCATTGTGGGAGACAAAATCTTTCCAACCAGTAGTTATGTTGATGTAGTCTTCAGAGTCGATGTGGTAGTCAGCTTCCATGTCTCCATAGCCATTTTTGTGTTCTATCTCCAAAGTAAGGTTCCCTGAACTCGGAGCATGAATTTTTATTGCGGATGGCAGTTTCTGCATATTGTAATGGGTGGATAAAGAATTTATAAGTAAACATCAAATTTTTTTGTTTTATACTTAGTATGATTTGTTTATGTTTACTTAAATAGTTACATACATATGATTGTATTTTGTAAAGTAGTTGCAATGTATGAACAAATTTATGTACGCAATTGACTCCTAGTTTTACTGTGATATATATTATACTACAACATGTGTGCACTGCAATGTCAGTAACAGTGTACTTCTCCAGCATGTTAATATAACTGCAACGCTTATCTACTGACCCTTTTCTTTACATATGTCGATACATGGTGTGGTACTGAAGAAAGATAGGTGGAAGCATCTAGTCTTAATAGCTAACAGATCTGAACAACAATACAAATTCTGTTTTGTATTTTTGTTGATATTACTTAACAAATTGATTGAACTATATATTCAGATGTGTATTTGCAGTCTAGATTATGTCCAAAAATTGTGAGTGGAAAACATACCCAACTTTCCTGTAGATCTGTGGTTGTGAGGCGATGAAGAAATGGCGCACGAAACCCCCTGTTGGGTATCATCAGGCAGCCGAGCATGTTGCGCCACTCGGTGTTGGTGAGCTGTAGGCCTTCTGCGTAGATGCATGTGTCCGCTACCGGCGCCATCCTTGCCAAGCACCCGCACTTGCAGTCCATGGCGGGTTTAGTGGAATTCCAGAGAAGAGTTGTGGATGTGATGAACCCTAGATCTACGTTTTGAGGAAATGAGGAACGGGGGGAGGAGTTGTGTTAGTCTGTAGCACGAATGGATAAGTTTTTATGCAACCAATCGAGCAATGGAAGTAATAAATGTTGTGGTTGGCGTTAGGTGGTGGATTGGGTCTGATTCAGTGAAGACGAATGCATTCAAGAAGGAACAATACTGCTTACTTGAGAATAGCGAACTGCATTGTCATATCACGACGAACTGGGAACGCGTGGTTGGGCCTGTGTTTGTGTATGGTATGTGGCATTTTTTTTAAAATTTTTAGTGGCCTCTCTTTTTTTTGTTGGCCCTGTGTTCTGGTAGTGAAGACGCAATTGGGCCCAGGTCGGCCTGTGAGCACACGACTGGTTCCTGTTTCACTGTGTGTAAGTCCTAATGTTTAGCCCCACCTCGCCCGCGGAAGGCGCGCCAGACCTGTTTATAAGCGTTGGCGAGGCATACTGGTCGAACTCCTCTGTATACTTATCTGGGCGCTTATACACGGCGCTCGCTGCTATATGCTCTATGACCTGTGGGCCCATGTGCAACCGGCCCCATGCACTGTGACTCAGAACGACTCGCCTTCTGTGGGCGTAGACCTATTACGAGACTGGCTGGGGCCGGTGCCACCTGGGTGGTCAATTTTTAAAAAAAAATTATATTTCTGCCATGTGTGTTTTTTTTCAATGTTGGAATGTGCACTGCACTGATCAGTGTTCTGTACTGCATTGTATACGCACTGCATACTGCATGTCGGATGAACTCGTCGGATGAACTGCACGATCGCGCTGATGATGCGGTTGTGCGGATCGTGGGTTGGTTTTGCATCTGTGATTGTGGGTTTGTGGCGATGGAACTGCTCCGATCGGGTGTATGTATGCGAACGTGGTTTTTTTAAGGTGGGGGTTTTTTTTTGATCAGCACATTTTTTTAACCATCACCTTTTTATATTCGAATGGGCATTTTGTCATGTTTTATAGATGTATACTGCATGACAACATAACTGCATTGCTTACAATTACGCACTGCGTCGCGTACAAATCAGAACTGCAACATTGTATACATGTGTGTAATTCATCGTTTTTTGCGTGTCTTTGCTTATGCTTCGGCGGTCTGCATTGCGCACCGGAATGCACTGCATACTTCTACCGACCCGTACTGCATCTTGTTTTTGCCGGTACTTATTGCAGTCCCTGGCACGGGACGGATAGGAAATGGGAGGGGGGGCACTTTTTTCGAACTTATTGTTTTTTCTTGGTCGGTTTTGTTGGGCCTGTGTTCGGGTATTTCAGAGACGCATGTACATTGTCAATTTTTGGGTGCCTGGTGCCGGTATCATTTGGGTGATCAGTTTTTATTCTTTGTATGTTTTTTTATGACGTGGAGTGCACTGCTTTTTGGTAAATCATCGGTGCAGTGCATTGATCATGGTTATGTACTAGGTGTGAACTTCATTCCTTACTGCATGTACAGTTCTCATTTTTGATCCCGTGTTTTTACTTTTTTTGTAATTTTCGAATGTATGGGACTGCACTGGTTAGCAAAATACGACTGTACTACATTGTTTATGATACTGTACTGCAAGTTCGTGTACTTCCGCACTGCGTTAACTTATTCCGCGTTTACGTTTTTCTTCATTCCCGAAAAGAAATGCATAATGGCGTACTGCATCCCGTATAGAAATGCACTGCATTTTTCCAGCAGTGCGTACTGCATTTGTTTTTTTGCCTGTGCTTACTTCACTGTACGGTAGGTTAAAGGGGAGAGCGGAGGGGGGGGGCACATTTTTTTGTGTGGCACTTAATTGAAGGTAGACTTTTTTTCTGGATGTGTTTTCTTAACATGCATTTTGTTTTTCATTTTAACTTTTTTTACGAACTGTATGTATTCTATTTGTTGTTTTACCGTTTTGAAATTTCATGATTCTTCACAGAGAACTGCATCATGTGTTTTTTTGTTGTTTTTTAGTAATATGTGCATTTTGATGTAGACTGGTTTATTTTGTCCGGGCTGTTTTTGGGCCGGCCCGTTATTTGTGACGCTTTTTGCAAAACGCGGGCCTCCTGCGTGTCATTTCCACGCTATTCCACCGCTCCGGTGTCAGAGAAAGAGACCGAGAACAATCCCCTCTCCTCTCTTGCAGTTTCTCCCGAGGCATCTCTCCCTCGAGCAAAACCGTCGTCCGCGCGCAGCAACCGCCGTCGCCCGGAGAACCGGTGCCCTCAAGAGGTCCTTATTCCTGCATTCGGTGTCGCTGTCCGCTCTGTGAGCCCTTGCCGCTGCGCTCCCGCAGCCCTTTCCCGTCCCCGCCCCCCTTCCCCCTTCCCGCTGCCGTCGCCGCATACTTTTCTTCGGTACGTTCCGCTTGGCTCGGTGTTGATTGTCCCCTCGCCTTGTTTTTGTTATTCTTGTAGTTGTTGTAGCTCTTTATTCTTGTGTAATTTTTCGTAGGCAGTCGATTTTATCTCGTTTTGAAGTCGATAGTTGTGTGTAGCAATGCGGATCTAGGGTTTCGTGAGATTTTCGCTGATTTTGTTGCTTATGTCTGTCACTTCGTCCTTTGTGTTGCAGAGAAACTCTATGTCTTCGCCGAGCAGGCAGGGAGAAGGAGGTCAGGGTATTGGAGTGCTTATTCCTTAGGCTTTGTTTATTTTGTTTGGTGTTTATCTAGTTTCCTAGTTCATCCTGCATATTCGGTTATGCTCTGTTAGTTGTCAGCGTTCGTTTGCATTATTTTGTCATGTGATGTTTTTGTAATTTCTTTTTTCTTGTTTTTTTTTGAATCCAGCAGGTGATTGCAGTGCTCATAATGATACACCAATTGTTTCTCCTTGTCCTGGTGGTAAGGATCATGGTGTCGAGGGAGGACATCAAGTGAATTCGCCGATTGAATCTTCTCCTATAAGTGTGGCCCCTCCTTCTGGTATGTGATTAATTTGTTTATTTTTGTGTATGCTTTGTTTTATCTAGTTCGACATTTTTGTTGCGAACAACCGTGGATTTAGCATGTGCAGCACTGCATTTATTTTTGTATGTGAACTCCACTGTATGTATGTGTGAACTGCATTGTTGTTTTATTCAAGTTTTTTGTGCAATGCAATATTTTTTATTTTGAGTTTATGGTTGGAGCACTGCATTTATATGTATAAGTGTACTGCATTTGTTCTTTTTGTGCAATTTTTAACGAGGATAGTCAAACTTTATTTTGACGCAGTGTCTGTTTTCCATGCTGGGGCGCCTGGGTTTGAGGAGGTTACTCAATTGATTGACCATTATTTTGCAGAGGGTAATGTTGGTGTGAGCTTTGATCAGAGACATCCTATCTTGTCTGAAACACAGTCGCTGTCTGTTGATGGTACAGACGAAGTTACACAGGATTGGATAGTCCCGGAACAGGTTCGTCAATATGAGTTGAAGCAAAGCAAGAAGAAGTTGAGGTTTGAAATTGAGTCAAAAGAGTTTGTTGAGAAGGAGAAGCAGAGGAGATCTGGAGATGGTGGCAATGGTGGTAAATTTGGCAAGATGAAGAAGAGGTTGAGTACTGTTGCTGAAGAAGGTGGTACACCTCGGCGGAGTCCACGTGTTGCTGGAATGAAGAAGAATCTTGGCAAGAGAACCGCTGAAGCTGGCGGAAGTGATGATCCTCAGCGCAAACGACTACATGTCACTGAAGGTCCCAATTCTGATGACGACGACTTTTTGCTTGCTGATTATGTGAAGGGTGTTCATCCTTCTAGACGCAAAGACTGTGGTTCATCTAAGACTGTACCCAAGCGTGCCATGATGATGTCGACGAAGATGTTGGTGGTGATTCTAGCGAGGAGGTGGATGCTGCTCCAAAGGTTTGTTGAAGTGCACTGCATTTGTTTCCTTCATTTTGTTATTCTTTCTGTATTTTCTTTTTTTTATGCCTAATCTTCTAATGTGGACTGCATTTCCCTTTACACAGAGGAAGAAGTCTAGTAAGAGCAATGCAACTGAAGATGATGGTGAGGGAGATGATTCTCGATTTAACAAGACCGTGCGTTTGTCACTTCCCACTGTTTGCAAGGCTGCTTCTTTGTTGAAAGAGGCGCATTGCAGCCGTGTTAGGGATGCTGGATTTGGTGTTGTCTTTGATCTGACAGTAAAGAAAAATGTGTCGCGCATTCTTATGTGCTATTTGATGGGAGTGATTGACCCTGCCACTATGTTAATGGACTTTGGGAATGGCAGGGTTCTTCGAATCAATCGTGATGCAGTTCATCACATTTTTGATTTACCTATGGGAAGTCACACTGCACCCATGCCTGCTTCCAGCGGTCATGATGAATCGTTGACTGCCCTCAAGGATGAGCTTGGCTTTGACCTTCAAAAAGTATAGGTGTCAAGGACTTGCTTGAGAAGTTGAAGGTGTTGGTGGAGGAAGATGATTATGTGAGTGTTGACCTTGCTGTGAAGGTGTTCTTCCTTATAATTTACCAGAATTTGTTGTGCCCGGGGCCTGCAGTTCGTTTGGGTAGAGTTGTTGCGATGGTAGAGAACATGAATTATGCGGCTATGGCTCAGATGGACTTTTGTCAGCTTGTTGTTGATGAGTTGCAGGCAGCTGTGGTTAGGTGGCAATCAGAAGGCAGCAAGCAGAATTGTGCAGAGGGTTGTGCCATTGTCCCCCTGATTATGTATCTTGACTGCTTGAAGCTTCGCAAATTTTCAGTCATGCACACGTTGACGCCACGTGCGTTATACCTGATGACCAAGGACCTGATGAAGTTGTACAATGAGGATGTGCTTGTGAAGGGAAAGATTTACTTGGAAAGTTACAAATTTGGGAAGCTGCCGGTTAGTGCACCTGATTTTTTAATATCAGATTTTTTTAAAAAAAATGTGCAGTCATTATAAATGTGAATTATTCTAGTACTCACATGTGTACTTCTCTTTACGTGTTCTCTTTTTTTGCAGTGGAAGGCGTCAGGTGATATTGTGTACAACCGTCCTGTTGCAGTTGTACACGGCAGCTCTGATGCGGGGCCTAGCACTCATGATAGGTTTTATGAGCATATCTGTAGTTAGCTTCCTGGCTGTGATGATGAGGTGCCGCATACTCGTGGTTTCATGCCTCGACAGATGTTTGATAATACAAGCTCTTATAAACAGACATTTGTTGGCGGCAAAAAGCATGAGGAGATTGATGAGCTTCTTCTGAAGGTTTTGAAGCTGACTGAAGATTTGCCAACCTCTGGTGACAGGTTGAGGACAGTTGCTGGTTTTTTCCCTGTTGGCCATGGCCCACGAGATGAAGATATTGTTGCTGCTCACAATTTTGATTGTGGTGTGATCGAAAGCCTGAAGATTGCAGTGACAAATGTTCGTTCTTCGTATGCTCAATTGAGACATTCACAAGAAGAAAAATGCGGTCGGTATGAGACGGATGCTGGGCATATTGTGGATGAAATGATCCGTTAGGACGCTGGCATTGGTGCTGATAATGTATGTTCTATGTTTTTTGTGGCTTTGGACCTCTTTTTTGTGTATTATGTTGACTGCTCCTCAATTTATTTATTTTTGTTATAGGCTGGAGTGGAATCTTCTGGTGTCGATGGAACTAGAGACGATGGGGTTGGTCAGGTATAAATACTCCTGCCATGTCTGTTCTGCCATGCTTCCCTTTTTCTTTGAACTTACATTTGTTTGGTTCCCATATTTTTCTTTTGTACTTCTCTGTTGTGAAGTGTGTACTGCTTGTGCATGGTTGGAGTTTTTTCTTTATTGGTCGGTACCATCTTATTTCTCTTTTTTGGTTTGTTCTATGTCCGTAGACTGGTGTCGCTGCTCGTGATGTGCACAAAGAGACTTACGATGGCTCTGGGAAGGATGAGGTCTTGGTGATGCAGCGTCCCCTCTTGATGTTGTAGCTGATAAGGTATAATTGTATTGCTTGTTCTGTTAGTGGGTTATAATCTAATTTTTTGTTGTCTGTTATAAACTTGATGTACGCTGTTATGTTCATCCATATGCATTTTCATTTGCGTATGTTAGCTGCAATAGTTTTACATGTATGCTCTTCACTGTTTGACATAAGTGAACTGCAGTTCTTTTTGGCATGCGTGATCCATACTTATTTACATAAGTGACCTTCCTAATTAACATAACTGAACTGCAGCGTTTGTCAAATGGAACTGCATTTCTTTTTTTATGTATACGTGGGTTGCAGTAGTAGTTGTGTATGACACATGTGTGTTGGTGTTGTTTTGTATATGTGGACTGTGGTTGTTATGTGTATGTTGCCAGCAGCCTTTTAACATAAGTGTGCTGTGTGTTGTTGTGTTAGTTATCCCCATGCTTATGTTTGTGTTACTGGGTGTTTTTTAAACTTTCCACAGGTTGGAGAACCAAACGTGGAAGTCCACATTGATCTGAATCAGGGCAGTTGTGTTGTTGATGGCTGTGCCAGTGTTGATGCTTCTGTATCGGTTGCCGTTGAGTGTGCAGATCCTTCTGTAGCTCAAGGATCCCATGATGCTGTTCCCACCAGTCGGCATGAAGATTCTGATGTTGGCATTAAAAAGCCACTGGAGAATGTTGCCCCTGCTGCTAGTGTTGTTTCTTCCCCTGTGTCTCTGGTGTCCAATGATGTTCCGGAAGTATTGATAGTGGAGCCTCATGTAGTTGAAGTATCTAAGGAAGCTGCTGTTGACCAGACTGTTGTAAATCGAGAGAATGTTGATGTTGCTGCAGAAGGAAAGTCCAGTGAGGTAGTGGTGGATTCGTCGGAACCTATGCAAGAAAATATTTTGCTCAGTTCTAAAGAACGGCAGCTTGAAGACTCTGACACTGAAGGCAAGAGTTTTTTTTAAACGGTGCAGTTTGATGTTTTTCTCATTCATGTTGTTTAATTACTATGGTATCTGTATTAGATGTTAAGTGATAAGTGAAACTTTGATCTTTTGTCTATGATTTTCAAAATAGCTAGCAGAATTCCCTTATCTTAATATTTAAACTTCATTGTTTGGATAAGTGAACTTCATTTTTTATTGCAGATGATGAACTCCCTGTTGTGACACCATCGAGCATTGATCCAGCTCTTCTAAAAAGGTACAATGAGTTGTACGCTGCTGTTACAAGGGCTCAGAAGGACAAGAAGAAGAAGTATGGTTTTTTAGAAATTGTTTTGTTCATATGTATTATCTAATTTTTGTATTTACCCGTTTTTATTTGTTGTTATTTTTTATAGTATCTTATGTTTGAGTTTTTCATGAAAAATTCAGGGACATGATTGCTTTTAAAACTGAGATGGGTGATATTAGCATTGGTGGAGTTGGTTAATCCTTTTGGGATAAAGGGATGCTCACTACAAGGCTTGTAGATCTTGGGGTTTCTTTGCTGGTAGATAAGTTTAAGAGATCTCCGACAATGGTTGTCCCGTACCATATTTGTGTAAGAACACAGAAATTTTTGTTTTATTTTTTTCATTTTCTTTTCTAATTTTGTCCAACGACTTGTTTTGCTTATTTGATTTTTGGTTTTGATTTGGCAGACAAATATTTGGAATGGTGGTACTGTAGGCAGGAGTGTTAAATTGATGTTCTCTTCAAAAGCCGAGGAGCGTGTTGATAAAAAGGATATGGTGAGAGACTTTTTTATGTGTATTTTGCCTGTTTTGTTTTTATAGCGTTCTGTTTTTTCTTCTTATAATAATTTTATTTATTTATTCATGTTTCCAACAGGTCCTTTTTGCAACTTTTGATCCGCCATATACGAGGGATGGTGTTGGTCATTATTGTGTAGTTGCGTTAAATGTGAAAGAAAGGCGGCTTGAATTTCTTGACTCGCTCAACAAACCTGGAAGCCCTGATGCGGTCAGGGTTTTTAGGAGGATGGTTAAAAATATCAAGCGTGCATGGAAAGAAGGTAGCTTGAGTTCTGATGAGCCGCTAAATCCTCCCACACTTGATGGATTTGTGTTGAAACATGTCATTGTCCTAATGCAGCCAAATGGGTGCGTTCTTTACAGCCCTTCTGTGTCATACCGTTCAAGTTTTTTTTCACTTAATTTTTGTGAAACTGATGTTTTTTATTCTTTTTATTGCAGGCATGATTGTGGATTCTATATGTTTCAATTCTTGCAGACATGGGATGGTGTTCGAGTTGCTAAGTTTGGGGTGGAGCACAGTGGCTACATCAGAAAGGCCATGCTCTATAGCTGGCTAACATCGAGGAAGTGTTGCCTTGATTTAACATCACTTCTAATTTTTGCAGATAAAGGTTGTTTTATTGAACTTCTTCATCCTCGCTTTATTTTATTTTTGACTACTGCTTGGTTCCGCTTCTTTATGGGCAAGTGGGCTGCATTGTTATTTTTATATGTGGGCTGCATTGCTATATACAAGTGCGGGCTGCATTGCTGTAGAGAAGTGGGCTGCATTGTTATTTTATATGTGGGCTGCATTGCTTTTATACAAGTGTGAGCTGCATTGATGTAGATAAGTGGGCTGCATTGTTATTTTATATGTGGGCTGCATTGCTTTTATACAAGTGTGTGCTGCATTGATGTAGATAAGTGGGCCGCATTGTTATTTATATGTGGGCTGCATTACTGTAGATATGTGGGCTGCATTGATGTATACAACAGTGGGCTGCATTCTATTTTTTTCTCTATACATGTTTTTAGGTTCTTGTGTTTTGTACTGAGTGCTTCCATATTTTTTCTGCATGTTTTTAGGTTTTGATTGGGGGCTTCATGAAGGTTGTACGTCATTGTTTGAGTCCCAGGATTCTGATGTGGTTATGGAGGATTGTGTCATTGAAATCTCTCCAGATAATTCTGGTTTGAACACAAATGTGGCGTCTGGACCTGATGGTGGAAGTGTCTCTCGACCTAGCTCTCCACATGATTTATATGATGTTGATGATGATGATTTTGTTACACCGTGTGCACGTGTAACTAGGACTAGGAGTGCAGCAATTAATCGTCCTCATTTGGATGAGGTTGAAGTATTTTCGAACAAGAGGGCAGGTGAGAGGGCTTTTAAGTTGAGATGCTCTATAGAGAAATTGAAGCCTCCGAGGTTCAGATATATGGATGAGGCGATTAAAATAAAGGATCTTGTTCTCAGCAAAGATTTTGTAACCAAACACCGCGAGTAAGTTTTTTATGTGATGCGTGTGCCCTTTCATGCTTTTTGTGTGTTTTGATTTTAGTTCTAATTTTATTGATCTCATCTGTGTATGTTTACTACAGGAACGCGTTCTTTATGGTGCATGGTCCTTTTGGTGATGATGTCGATACTTACAATTTCGACTATATCTATGATACATTTGGCAAAGGAGCTTTAATGGATTCGTATATCATGAATTTTGTTATCAAGTACTGGAAGCAAGACCCTGAATTGGGTTTAGCTTATCAATCTAGTGAACGTTTGCTACTTTCACCTTTATTTATCACGGTAAACGTTTGCTGTCATTCTTTCCTACTGCACTGGTTTTTTCATGTCCATGCCTGCTTGCATTGTTTATTCTTTTTTCATGTCCTTTTTTTTGTTCTTTTTTGTGTACAGTATGTTCTTCAAATGGAAACCTCTGGGCGAGAGATAATGACGGAAATCCTGTGTTGCCAGTTGTGCATAGCTCGTTTGTTTTAGAAGATGCAGTTAATCCGTTCAAATTTTTTGTGAACAACGGCGCAAACCTGTTGGATGCAAAACTGGTAAATTCATTGTTTTTTGTCATTTATTCTTCCTGGTTTGTTGCATTTCTTTTTATAGTTATTTTTGGAACAGTGGTCCTGGTGGTACGTGTCGAAAGAACTTTTGATTTCATTTTTTTTATGCGAACAGATTATGATGCCGCGATTCAAGGATGGTCATTATTCCTTATACACGATGAACCAGCATCGCCAGACCCTTGATATCCATGACAGTAGGAAGTACACTGGCCATCCTGATGTCACAACAAGGTGGCGCAGGACTGACTACCACGCAGATTGCACTGAAGTGGTATGTTATTTTTTCTTTGCCAACCGTAAAGCTTTCTTTGTGTTTCTCCCACTGTATTTTTTTATAAACTACAATTGTTTATGTAGTGAACTTCAACATATGCGCGACAGAACTGCATTTTTCTCACGTGCACTTAAAAGAGGGATTGTTTAGATGTTTGAGAGCAACTTTTTTTGGGGGGGTTCGTTTGAATATCAAATTTTTGATCCGTGATGTGTGTTATTCTTACCTTGTGCTTATTTTTTTTGCCAGATGAGGAGGATGACTCAGCTGCTGAAGGTGATTTATGGTGAAAAAATGTATAAATCGAAGAACCTTCCTGACTGGGTTAAATTGGCAGAGAAGCCATCTTACCCGGTCATGCCAGCGCGGGGAGCAAATGAGTGTGGGATCTATGTTTTGAGGATGGCGCAGTTGTATGACGGCCAACGTCTAGTTGAGAATATTTTGAAATCCGACGTAACAGCTTCTCTGTTTTCTTTTTACTTTTTTGTTCTTTATGACAACCTTTTTTTTAATCACGTGTTTGCATTTGTTTTCTTTTTTTCAGCCTGCTGCTGAAGATTGGAAGGCGGAGTACATGTTCCAGCTGCTGTTCAATCCTTTGAACATGTTGTGTTATGAAGACATGCCTCTTGAGTTACGTGAACTGATTGCGGACCATTGGCTCACTTCCCTGTCGCAATCGCGGACGCAGTTGCAGACGCAGTAACAGTCATTTGGGGCACTGTTTTTCTACTATGTGCAAAAGGCTGTGCGTGGACAATAGCTAGGTTTTGATGTTGTGTTTGTGTGTGCTGACTATGTATGAAAAAGACTTTTTTGTCGTTGTGTTTTCTTCTTGTTCGTTTATGCGGCAGTGCATGTGGATGAATTTGTATTTGTATGTGTATTTTTATATCAATAACTGATACAATATATATAAGTGTATAATTTTATTTTTTGTTGACTACCACGGTCTATGCGAACTGGCATTTTGTCACGCTTATATGTATGATATGTGTTCGATGAACTGTATCGCATTTGATGCCGAACTTCTTTGTCCAATATAAGAGAATTGCATTTTTTTGGCATTCAAGCAAAGTGCTGCACGTGTGTGCATGCCGAAACTGCATTGCTTTATGACACCGAACTGCTTTTTTTGTCAGAACAAAAAACGCATTACTTTTTGCCTATAGTTGCGGTTTGTAGTTGGTTTTTTATTTGTTTGTACGTGCCCCCCTCCAAATTTTTTTAGTTGTCTATATATTTTTTGTATTGTTCTTGTACGCACTACGTGTGTTAGCGCGAGGCCGAGCAGGGGTGGGGAGGGGGGGTCGTGACCCCCCTTCCACATCCCCCTGCGAGGCCGAGCCTGGAACGAGCCGGAGCAGGCGACGACGCGGCTTGCCGCGGCGCCGCATGCGTAGGCCAGTCCGTCATACCCCGTCGCCCCCCTGTCTATCTTAGGGTGTGTGTGTGTGGAGGGGTGGTGGTTTATGCGCGCGTCCCCTTTGATGGAAAAAACAGAATGTCCGCACTGCGCCTGTCAACCAAGCGCACTGCGCGCGTTAGCGTGAGGCCGAGTAGGGGGTGGGGAGGGGGGTCGTGACCCCCCCCCCTCCACATCCCCCTGCGAGGCCGAGCCTGGAACGAGCCGGAGCAGGCGGCGACGCGGCTTGCCGCGGTGCCGCATGCGTAAGCGAGTCCATCATACCCCGTCGCCCCCCTGTCTATCTTAGGGTGTGGGGGTGGTGGTGGTTTTGCGCGCGTCCCCTTTGATGGAAAAAATAGAATGTCCGCACTGCGCCTGTCAACCAAGCGCACTGCGTGCGTTAGCGCGAGGCCGAGCAGGGGGTGGGGAGGGGGGATCGTGACCCCCCCTCCACATCCCCCTGCGAGGCCGAGCCTGGAACGAGCCGGAGCAGGCGGCGACGCGGCTTGCCGCGGTGCCGCATGCGTAGGCGAGTCCGTCATACCCCGTCGCCCCCTGTCTATCTTAGGGTGTGTGGGGGGGTGGTGGTGGTGGTTTTGCGCGCGTTCCCTTTGATGGAAAAAACAGAATGTCCGCACTGCGCCTGTCAACCAAGCGCACTGCATGCGTTAACACGAGGCCGAGCAGTGGGTGGGGAGGGGGGGTCGTGACCCCCCCCCTCCACATCCCCCTGCGAGGCCGAGCCTGGAACGAGCCGGAGCAGGCGGCGTCGCGGCTTGTCGCGGCGCCGCATGCGTAGGAGAGTCTGTCGTACCCCGTCGCCCCCCTGTCTATCTTAGGGTGTGGGAGGGTGGTGGTTTTGCATGCGTCCCCTTTGATGGAAAAAACAGAATGTCCGCACTGCGCCTGTCAACCAAGCGCACTGCATGCGTTAGCGCGAGGCCGAGCAGGGGGTGGGGAGGGGGGTCGTGACCCCCCCTCCACATCCCCCTGCGAGGCCGAGCCTGGAACGAGCCGGAGCAGGCGGCGACGCGGCTTGCCGCGGTGCCGCATGCGTAAGCGAGTCCATCATACCCCGTCGCCCCCCTGTCTATCTTAGGGTGTGGGGGTGGTGGTGGTTTTGCGCGCGTCCCCTTTGATGGAAAAAACAGAATGTCCGCATTGCGCCTGTCAACCAAGCGCACTGCGTGCGTTAGCGCGAGGCCGAGCAGGGGGTGGGGAGGGGGGATCGTGACCCCCCCTCCACATCCCCCTGCGAGGCCGAGCCTGGAACGAGCCGGAGCAGACGGCGACGCGGCTTGCCGCGGCGCCGCATGCGTAGGCGAGTCCGTCATACCCCGTTGCCCCCTGTCTATCTTAGGGTGTGTGGGGGGGTGGTGGTGGTGGTTTTGCGCGCGTTCCCTTTGATGGAAAAAACAGAATGTCCGCACTGCGCCTGTCAACCAAGCGCACTGCGTGCGTTAACACGAGGCCGAGCAGTGGGTGGGGAGGGGGTGTCGTGACCCCCCCCCCCTCCACATCCCCCTGCGAGGCCGAGCCTGGAACGAGCCGGAGCAGGCGGCGTCGCGGCTTGTCGCGGCGCCGCATGCGTAGGCGAGTCCGTCATACCCCGTCGCCCCCCTGTCTATCTTAGGGTGTGGGAGGGTGGTGGTTTTGCATGCGTCCCCTTTGATGGAAAAAACAGAATGTCCACACTGCGCCTGTCAACCAAGCGCACTGCATGCGTTAGTGCGAGGCCGAGCAGGGGGTGGGGAGGGGGGTCGTGACCCCCCTCCACATCCCCCTGCGAGGTCGAGCTTGGAACTAGCCGGAGCAGGCGGCGACGCGGCTTGCCGCGGCGCCCCATGCGTAGGCGAGTCCGTCATACCCCGTCACCCCCTGTCTATCTTAGGGTGTGGGGGGTGGTGGTTTTGCACGCGTCCCCTTTGATGGAAAAAACATAATGTCCGCACTGCGCCTGTCAACCAAGCGCACTGTATGCGTTAGCGCGAGGCCGATCAGGGGGTGTGGAGGGGGGGTCGTGACCCCCCCTCCACATCCCCCTGCGAGGCCGAGCCTGGAACGAGCCGGAGCAGGCGGCGACGCGGCTTGCCGCGGCGCCGCATGCGTAGGCGAGTCTGTCATACCCCGTCGCCCCCTGTCTATCTTAGGGTGTGGGGGTGGTGGTTTTGCGCGCGTCCCCTTTGATGGAAAAAACAAAATATCCGCACTGTGCCTGTCAACCAAGCGCACTGCATGCGTTAGCGCGAGGCCGAGTAGGGGGTGGGGAGGGGGGGTCGTGACCCCCCCTCCACATCCCCCTGCGAGGCCGAGCCTGGAACGAGCCGGAGCAGGCGGCGACGCGGCTTGCCGCGGCGCCGCATGCGTAGGCGAGTCCGTCATACCCCGTGGCCCCCCTGTCTATCTTAGGGTGTGGGGGTGGTGATTTTGCACGCGTCCCCTTTGATGGAAAAATAGAATGTCCGCACTGCGCCTGTCAACCAAGCGCACTGCGTGCGTTAGCGCGAGGCCGAGCAGGGGGTGTGGCTCTTGTCGTTCTTCATTTATGTGTTGGGGCCCTTGACATTTGTACTGCTTTCACCAACGTTGAGTACTGCACTTCGTGTACCAAGTGTTTGTGTTGGGGCCCTTGTCGTCGTTCTTCATTTATGCATGTACTGCACTTCACGGATACACTTGTTGAACTGCCTTATGTTGGTTCTGTGAACTGTATTGACGTTTGTTTAGAAATGTACAAGGATTATATTTTTTTAGATATATCAATATTAATTTTTTTATATAATTACTATTTTTTGTGGACTGTTATGTTTTGTATGTGCATACTATGTTTTGGTGTCACTCATTAAATTTTTGTTTCCATCTTTTTGCTATCAGTTAATCTTTTTTCCCAATGTATGGGAGTTCACTGCTTTGTAAATCATACATGTACTTCACTCATTATGGTTCTGTGCTGTACTTTCGTGTACTTCCATACTGTATTGAATTATTTTATGTGTTTTGCGTTTTTCTATTTGTGTTTTTGCTCTTATGTATTCCTTTTTTCAAATTTATGTTCGTGCACTGCTTTGTTGGGTATGTTAAGACTTCATTCGACAAATTCAGTGTACTGCATTCGTGCGCAACTTGCACTGCATGCGTCCTGTTTGCATTCTGTACGACAATTTCATCACCAGCAATCTAAGTTGAACAGAAAGCAAACTAACATAATCTGAATTCATCATTACAGGCGATTGTGCATGGCAAGCAAACTAGGGTCAGCACACAAGCAAACTAACGATACATAAGCAAACAACACAAAGCAAATTTGATGATAATTCTAAAAGAACGCTGGCATTCTTGGCTCCTGGCCGGCACCATCTTCTTCTTCACCAGTCAGGCTCTCCCCATCCCCAGCTGCTCCTGGCGCGCTTCTTGGGTGGCTCCTCCTTCTCCAGCTTTGCACGGCGAAGGCCGTCCTGGGTGAGGGTGATGCGGTTCCATATCTCGTACGCTGTGTAGGCGTCCTTTGCCGCGTACTCGATGTGCCTCCTGGACAGAGGCAGGATGGCCCAGCGCTGGTGCTCGGCGTCGGTGATCTTCTTCTTCATGTTGTTGTAGTAGTCGTCGATGAGCACGCCGGAGACGTCTCCGAGGGAGTCCAACGGCTTGGTTGCGTCGGGCACCCTCCACTCCTTCTGGATGTCGACGAAGTTGGCGACCTCCGGTTTGACGCGCTCGAGCCTGGTTTTGTCGCCGTCGATGGAGAAGCCTGCAAAGGTGTACCTGGGGTCGGCGAGGAAGTTGTTGAAGACGGTGCACCTTTCAGTGTCGCTCATTTGGAAGAGCAGCACCGGGTGATTCTTGTTGATGGAGAGCTGGCAGAGGGCGGGTTTCTGCGTCGCTTCAGGGTCATTGTCGTACTCGAGATCAATGCCGACGATCTTGTCGCGCTGGAGGCTGAGGTGGCGCTCATACTGCGCGAGGGTGATCGCCATCTGCTTCTTGTCGTTGGTGTGGATGACGTGCAACTTAGTGTTGCCGTGCGCCTCCACGGCGTTGTCGCCCTTGTACTCGTCGGTGAACGTCATCGCCGGTGGTGGGAGCGCAATGGATACTTGTGTTGTTGTGGATGAGAAGGCCTTTGGCAGGGGTCTGAATTTAAGGGGACGGCGCGGGGTGGGATGGCCTCGTCGGATGAACTGCACGATCGCGCTGATGATGCGGTTGTGCGGATCGTGGGTTGGTTTTGCATCTGTGATCGTGGGTTTGTGGCGATGGAACTGCTCTGATCGGGTGTATGTATGCGAACATGGGTTTTTTTAAGGTGGGTTTTTTTTTGATCAGCACATTTTTTTAACCACCATTTTTTCTACGCGAACGGGCATTTTGTTACGTTTTGTAGATGCATCCTGTGTGATAATGAACTGCATTAAAATATAGTCCTGCACTGCATCATCTAGAATTCAGTACTGCACTTGTGTATACATGTGCGTACTTCACTGTTTTTTGAGTTTATTTATTCGTGTAGGGGTAATCGGGAACTAGATTGCCATACCGCACTGCATCGTGTAACGTAGTGCACTTTATTGTTTACAGCTACGTACGGCATCTAGTTTTTGCTTGTACCTGCTGCAATCGCTGGTACGGGAGGGGTAGGGAGAGGGGGGTGGGGGGCATTTTTTTAACTTATTGTTTTTTCTTAGTCGGCCTTGTTGGGCCTTTGTTCGGCTAGTTTAGATACATACTTGGGTCCAAGTCGGCCTGTGAGCACGGCTTTGTTCCCATTTCGCTGTGTGTGCGTCCTAATGTTTAGTCCCACCTCGCCCGCTGAAGGCGCGCCCGACCTGTTTATAAGCGCTGGCGAGGCATACTGGTCGAACTCCTCCGTATACTTATTTGGGTGCTTATACACGGCGCTCGTATCTATATGCTCTATGACCTGTGGGCCCACGTGCAACCGGCCCCATGCACTGTGGCTCAGAACGACTCCCCTTCTGTGGGTGCAGACCTATTACGAGACTGGCTTGGGCCGGTAGCACCTGGGTGGTCAATTTTTTTAGTAAATCATGCGTGCACTGCATTAATTTAGTTTCAGTACTTCATTTGCACACATACCGTACTGCACATTTTCTGGGCTACATTTTTGTGCACTGCATTGGTATCATTTTTCTTTATTGTTTTTCCTCTATCGTATCCTTTTTTCTTAGTGTACGGGTGTGCACTGCATTCGTCATAGTTCTGTGTTGCAGGTGTACACATCTTGCACTGCGTGCATCCTTCTTTGTGCCAAAAAGCACGTACTGCACTTCATGCACACATATAGTGAACTACCTGGTACGAATTTGGAGAACTGCACACATAAAATGGTCCGTGGATTATAATTTCTCGGAGTCTTATTTTTTAATGATCTGTGGTTTTGTTCATGGGAATTTCTGCAGTCAAAGTACACCTTCTTTTTTCGTTCCTCTTTCTATGGTAACATAAGCTTTCATTGATTGTTCTTTATTCTTGGGAATATAATTTCCATTAAGTCCCCTTTAATTTTCAGTTTTGGCCTTTTTGCATTCCTCTTATATAAATGAAGGCTAACTTATACCCTTCGTTTGCATTTCATTTTTCTCCTCTAGCCGCAAGTTCTCTCCTTTCTCTAGGTTTTTGTTGCGATGGCTCCAGGCCACTGTGCGTATCTCTTCTGCTGTGGCCATGGTTGTGGTGTGCCGAGGTACTGCAATTGTTTAGCTTGCTCGCAGGCCCGTCGTGCTCGTCGTGGTGGGAAGGTATTGTGCCGAACTGGGCGAGCCGAGCAGCTTGCATATGGTACAGTATTCACAGAAGGATTGGATATGGGCCAAATCAACATATCTGCATTCTATTCTGCGCTGCTTCGCCGTGGCCTTGGCTGCACGAGTCCTTTTGTCCATCAGCTTACGCCGACAGATGTGGAGACTCACTACAAGATGGTATGTTTCGTTAGATATGATTTTTTTTCTTAATGTTTTTTTGTAGTATTTTAGGAACGCACTTTTTTCTTTGTGTTTTTTGAAGCGTACTGCAATGTGTTCTTATTTTCTTGTTTTTTTCCTCGTGTGCATGTAGCTTATGTTTTAGTTTACAGGTTAGAATTTGTGAACTGCTTATATATTAGCTGAGCACTTCATATTTCTACATTTTTTCCAATTTTGTATGGTGTGTACTACATGTAGCTAGTCTATAGCACTGCATGATTGTTCGAAGAGAACTGCATATTTGTAAGTTCCATACTGCATATTGAAAACGTTTTATATGTACTACTTGTTGGACTGTTGTGCACTTCATCTATCTCTGTTCAAAACATGAGAATTGTACTGCTAGTTTCGTTCTCAAACAGTTTTATTATTTTTTACAGAAAATTCCTCAGCGAGCTGTTAGGTATGTGCGGCTCAAGAAGAAAGGAATTCTTGAAGTTGTTCTTGGTAATGGATATCTTAAACCAGCCAAGTACAATGTAAGTGTTGATGGGTGGCTGTGTCTGCATAAAGGGTGGAAGGAATTTGTCGTTGATAGCGGCCTGAAGTCTGAGCAAGTTGTTGTCCTCAACTTCTTTGAACTCGAGGATCGTACTGTTAGAATCACGTTTGACGTGATTGGCTAAGGTTATGAGGTTGATTTGTAATAAGTACTTCTGCGTGTTGAACGCTTTCATCTTTGTGATGTGTTTTGTAATAAGCACTTTTGTGATCTGAACCGCTTCAATTATTATCCAACGGTAAATTTGTGTTTGCATGGTTACAGTATGTGAACTGCTTATATGTCAGCTGAGCATTACATGTTTCCACATTTTTCCCAATTTGCATTGTGTGTACTACATGTAGTTAGTCTATAGTACTGCATGATAGTTCAAAGCGTACTGCATTTTTGCAAGTTCCATACAACATATTGAAATGCATTTTATATGTACTACTTGTTGGACTGCAGCGAGCTAACAGCATTTTTTACATGGTTTTTGAATCAAAATGTGTCAATGTTTTACTCAAGACTGCTATATATATATGGTATACTCTATATACCATTTTCTTCTTGCATGGTTTACACAAAATTTAAACTGATAAATAAGTCATAGAGTTAAGCAAATTGCTATGCATACGATTAATTTATT
Organism: Triticum aestivum; assembly: GCF_018294505.1. Taxonomy (NCBI): domain Eukaryota; kingdom Viridiplantae; phylum Streptophyta; class Magnoliopsida; order Poales; family Poaceae; genus Triticum; species Triticum aestivum. The sequence goes on along the minus strand of NC_057798.1, from coordinate 375,125,946 downwards.
GTTTGTTCATCTATTTGGTCGTTAGCCTGCTGCTTCTGCGCGGTGACTGGAGCGTGTCTAATGTTGCACTTTCTTTTGTTTTCCATGGCGGTGTTGCTGGTTCTTGTCTCTGCACCTTTGTGTTTGTAGCCCCTCGCGTGCTGGTTGTTGGCTGCTTTCGTTTTTCAGCGATGTGGACTGCATCCTTCTTTGCTCCCCGCGTGCTGGTTGATGGCTGCTTTGGTTTTTCAGCAATGTGGACTGCATCCTTCTTTGCTCCCCGCGCTGGTTGTTGGCTGCTTTCGTTTTTCAGCGATGTGGACTGCATCCTTCTTTGCTCCCCGCGTGCTGGTTGATGGCTGCTTTGGTTTTTCAGCGATGTGGACTGCATCCTTCTTTGCTCCCAGCGTGCTGGTTGATGGTGGTTTTCGTTTTCCAGTGGTGAGAACTGCATCCTTCTTTGATCCCCGCGTGCTGGTTGATGGTGGTTTTCATTTTCCAGTGCTATAAACTGCATCCTTCTTTGATCCCCGCACGCTGGTTGAAGCATTTCCTCGGGGTGGTCTTGTTGATATTGTTTCTTCATGTTCTTCGTCCTCTTCACTCTCTTCAATCTCTTCACTCTCTTCTTCCTCTTCATCATCTTCATCACCTGTTTCTTCATAAGCCACTGTTTCTTCAGTTTCTTCACGTTCTTCGTCCTCTTTACTCTCTTCTTCTTCCTCCTCTTCTCCATCTTCTTCTTCATAAGCCATTTCTTCTTCAGTTGTGTCATCATATTCTTCTTTGATCTCACCTTCTTCGTCGTCCTCATTTTCTGATCTTTTTCTTTTTCTTTTGAGGCAGGTTCTTGAATTGTGTCTCTTCCTCTTTTCGTAGATGCTACAACGTCTCGGTTTCGTCCATTTCTTAGTGTTGTGAGTGGAATTTCTGTTTTGTTGTGCATCTCCGTGTCCTCGTTTTTCTTGTTCATTTCTTTTTTTACACGTCCTGGAATTGTGGCCGCTGACTTCATTACATGTTCTGCACATTCTTACTCCCAGTGGGCGACCATCACTGTCCAGCTCAGGCTGTGGCTTACTGTTTTTGTCATCATTTTTCTCCTTGCATGCCACCTTTTTCTGGTTTGCGTCTCCCCCTTTCTTTCTTCCTCTTGTGTTTGAAACAGGAGGTGGAAGAATTGTTTCTTTTTTGATAGCACCAGTTCCAATGTGTTCAGTTTTTTCTTCTTGCTCGGCTTTATTGTCATGTTGGTATTTCTCTGCTTGCTTTAGTTTTGCTGCTTCTTCTTCTTCTTCGTTGAGCACGTCAACTTCCTCTATCAGTGTTCTCATACCAGACAACGCTCTATGGCACCCAGCGTCTGACCTTGTCGCTCTGTTTGCAAGGTCCATTGTTGTTTCTGTCAGCAATTTTCTACGGCAAAAAGCGAGGTTCCATCTGGTGATGTTTGTTCGTAGTCTCTTCTGTCAAATGTTGCATCTGATCTTGCGTTACGGGTGTATCTCTTCATGATGTACACCTCAGAAATGTTGAGTACTCTCAAATGAGAAAGCATGCATAAGACATGGACGCAGAAGAGGCCTGCAGACAAACACATTTTTTTTTGTGTTCTGTCAGTGAACTGCATGAAATTAGTAAACATGTATTTTTTTTCATTATTTTGTTCATTTTTTAAAGAAGTGAACTTCATTTGGTTTCGTGAATTACACATGCATATGTACTGTTAAATTTCAGTAAGTTAGCTTTCGTGCATGACTATGAGAATCAAGAATTTTTTTTTTTGCTAGGAGTCTCACCTGTGTGTGTCCAGAGTTTGCACTCACATTCGTAGACACCTTTCTCTTCATCGGCAATCACTTGGAAATTATGCCTTGCCCAGCCAAATGCATCCGATCTGTTGTAGTGGTGTACTAGATACTTTGTCGGGTTCTCAGGGCACCGTTGTGCTCTGAATGCAGTGCTACGGTAGAGTGTTTCTTTGAAATCTGCAAACACTGCTCTTGTATACACTTTTGATAGCTGAACTTCGAAGCCAAACTTTGTTGTTGTTTTTACCTCTGACTGCATGATCACAAATGCACTGTTAAGCTCAAGAGAAATGAAAAAATTGCTTGTTTTTTTATTCATATTTTTAAGCAGTTTTTGATTGACATTTTGTTTACCTCATTTGCTACTGTCTCTGCGTGCTCGACGGCCTTCCTGGTCTGAATGCACTTGTCCACCTGCTGAGCAAACAGATGGAGATCATGCTTCTCCCTAACAAAAATTTTCTTCAGTATGCGGTTCATGCTCTCGCTTCTCTGTGTGGAAGTCATCCGAGCACAGAAAATTTCCTTGTAGTAAGCTGAGATCCACTCGTGCCTGTCATCCCACGGTGAACTCATCACTTCGTCATCTTGCAAGTTGTACCTCTGAATGAGGTTCTTCCATGCTCATTCAAATTCTGACGGCATTAGTGGGTGGTTCAGCACTGCATTGAGTTCGTCCTTGAGCTTCTCGTGCGCCTTATACAGCAAGGCGAGGTGGTCCTTGTACTTCTTCATGATATGCCACCGACACAGCTTATGCAGAGTTTGTGGGAGGATAGTTTTTAATGCTGCCTTCATCGAAGAACACTGGTCTGAGAAGAGACAAACAGTGTTTTTTTTATTAAGTTGTTTGTGTGTTTGCAAGATAGATGGAAGAAATATAAGTGCACAAAACAAAACAAAACGTAAGTATGCAGGTGTTTTTTATTTTTTGTACCTGTGAGCATGCAGATTGGTGGCTTGTTGTTCATACAGCTCAGAAAGGTTTTGAAAACCCACTCAAACGATGGTATTGTTTCATCTCGCACGAGTGCAACAGCAAATATGGTGCTTTGTAGATGATGGTTCACCCCCACAAACACTCCGAGAGGCATGTGGAATTTGTTAGTTTTATAAGTCGTGTCAAATGTAACGCAGTCTCCAAAATCTTCATACGATCCTCTGCAACTTGCGTTCGCCCAAAAGACGTTTCTTACACGGTTATTTGCATCAACGTCATAATCATAGAAGAACTCTGGGTTTATCTTTTGCATTTTCTCGAAGAAATTCAGAAGTTTCTTGACATCATCTTCAGACTCTTCTCTGGCAAACTTCTGTTTCCTGCATTTTCATAGACAATTCAAACTTATCTCACCAAACAGGGAATAATTACAGACAGAATGCTCAAGAGATATGCTCTATTATGTGCTTACCTGTTTACCCAGTCGCGGCTAGTATGTCCCATGTACTGCAGACCACCGGACATACGCGACAGCGTCGACATCATCTGAGCATGTGTGTGGTTGTCCAGTTGCATGTCTTTCACTAACTGGTCTATCAAAGGATCGTCTTTTTTGTGCGATCGCATGTGCAGAATCATCCCGGGGCTTTCCAGCATCTTGTGATTGTGGTTGAGTTGAACCATTTCTATCACAAATTTGCCATCCTTCCTTTTTTTAACTTTGATCTTTGCATTGCAGCCAATCCTTTTTGATGTCTTCTGACGTACCCGGTGATAATCTGACACAGCCTGCTTGTGGACCCCTTCTCTTGAGCAGACAATGTAGGCATTTGTCCTGTGTTTTGCCCTCTTGCGTATACCAAACCCTGCACATCTTGCATAATTGTTGTAAAAGTCCCATGCCTTTTCGTACGTGGTGAACTTCATTCCAGCAGCAGGTACGAGGTTGAGCGGCATGTTTTTATCCTACATTAATTGAAATGCTATATGAGAAAATTTGTTCTGTTCTGTTTTTTGAATACGAGGAGTGCATACGAGTTTAATAAAGCATTTGCAATGTTCCTAGCCAAAGCTCAAAGAAATATCAGTGTGCACTGCAATGTTATCTGTATGGACTGTAACTATTTTTTTTCAGACCATAAACTTACATGTGTGTAGACTCGTTCGCCTGATGGTGTTTGCAGCTCGCCGGGTTGTATTGGACATGGCGGTGTTATAGCAGATGTGTGTAGTTGAGGATCTCGCGGCGGTAACAGTGAGGAGGATTTGTACCTGCTGTTTACTTTTGACCGAGGCACCGTTGGTGGTCGCAGCGTTGAAGTTGATGCAGCAGGTCTGGTTGGAGCTCTGTTTTTCGGTGCAGCAGGTGGACGCTGAGCTCTGTTTTGGGTGCGGCAGGTGGACGTGGTGGTAATCCAGTGTTGTGACGATGTCTCGGTGGATTGGTTTTATAATTTTGGAGCAGTGGCACATCATCATAGACATAATCATCATCTGCTGCAACATCGTGTTCAACTACGTCATCATTATCTGTTCGGACATGATGTCCAAACATAGTGAACTCGTGCTTATACTCTGGGTTGAGAACTGTTATCGGCTCTTCTTCATCGTCATCGTCTTCATCATCGCGTTGGTGAGTGCCTTCCCAGACGAATGTGACATCATCGTCATCTTCAACTACATCTTCTTCCTGGGAAATATCTTCTTGTGGAGAGTACTGCACCCTGTTTGTCGTCGTGAAGAATCCATGAGGAATCTCAAGGGTAACCCAGCCAGTATCTCTGTCAGAAGAATATCCACTCTTCTGAAAGTTGTCGTTCTCAGTGCTGTCAATTATGCGTGGCATTTTGTATCTGCTGAACGTCATCTCCTGCACACAAAATGACCGAGCTGCATTGTCAGATTAAATGAACTGAATCATGCGAACTGCAATGTGTTCAAAATGGTACTACCGAAGCAATGCACGGTGACTGCATCACCCCTCAAGGTGAACTGAAGCAACCGCACTGCAACGTTATACATAATGAACCTATACAAGCGTACTGCATTTTCCCCCACAACGAACTGAAGCAACCGCACTGCAACGTTATACATAATGAACCTATACAAGCGTACTGCATTTTCCCCCACAACGAACTGAAGCAACCGCACTGCATAAGTTTTCTACTGCATAATCACGCGTTGTACTGCTTGTACTGATTTGTCTATGATAACTACACTGAGATGGTTTAGGAAGTGTACTGCTTACCTCGTGATGCAGTGATTTCTTGCGTTTACAGGAGGAAGTTCCCTTCTTGTCCTCCTGCACAACTTTCACGTTCGCCCATGCAGTCCACTTGCCCTTCAGAAGTTCATGGGCGGTCTGGACGTTGCTTAATGTGAACGGGGAAGGAGGATTTGCTCTGAAGGTTGATGCAGACTTATTCCAAGAAGCTACAGTGGATGAAGCAACCTTGCGCACACTCCTCCTTGCTCGAATTGGTTTGATGTCGAGGCAGCACCAATCCACATCTGATGAATTACAGCTAATTGCAGGCCCTGAGGAGTTCGGTGGCGGTGCTACCGAGCTGCTGCCGTGGAAGAAGGCTGATAGGCTGGTGTTGCTCGGTGCCTGCCGCGGAAGAAGGCCGAGAGGCGACGGGCGGCGTCGCTGCCTGGCCGCCGCCGCGGAAGAAGGCCGGGAGGGGAGGGGCGGCGTCACTGCCTTCCGCTGCCGCGGAAGAAGGCCCGGAGGGAAGGGGCGGCGTCGCTCCCAGGCCTCCTCCGCGGGAGAAAGTGGGGAGGGGAGGGGCGGCATCTCTCCCAGGCCGCCGCCGTGGAAGAAGGCCGGGAGGGGAGGGGCGGTGGCTAGCCCAGGCCGCTGCCGCGGTAGAAGGTCGGGAGGGGAGGGGCGGCAACGCGATCTGTTGGTGGTGTGCAGAATAAGGTGTTTTGGTGTGCAGAATAAGGTCTTAAGGGGTGTTATCATAATAGACCCACCCTATATATAGCTGTTGGAGGCTCTAAGTTTAAATTTTGCATAAAGCTATTTTTTTCCTACAAGAAAGGAATAAATTTATATTTACTACTAAACTAAAAATGCCATGATTGAGAATGTTCCTCTAACTCAATCCCAAAATTCCCAAGTTATTATAACCCAATAATTTCATTAAAAACAGTGATGAGATCAACCAATAATTCACTTCTAGATACTCAAGTTGTCCATTACCGGGGACATGGCTAATCATGATTAGTTTGTACACTCTGCAGAGGTTTGCGCACTTTTCCTCACAAGACTCGACCACCTCCATGATCGGAAGATCGAGACATAGCCTTTCTGAAGTATTTCCTCTAAACCCTGGGTAGACCAGTACACGTACTTTCCCCTACATCAGCTAGTCTACCATGGAAAGAGGTCACACAACTTACTCAACTATGCCAGAGCCCATAATGGCTTGTGGCTGCACACGGAAGTTTCAAGGCATGAAATATCTTATGATCCATTTGAGCCTAGGTGGCATGATGAGCTCATTATGCAGTTTTACTCCACAGCTCACTTCTACCCAGATGGGAAGATAGTATGGATGTCTGAAGGTACTAGGTACCAATCAACAGTTGAGGAATGGGCTGAGTTGATAAATGCTCCAAAAGAGAATGAGGATGACTTGGATGTCTATGCCAAGAAGAAGAAAGACCACAACTCTATGGCTCACATGTACATAGAGATCCTTGATGCTGCACTAGAGACACATAAGTTTGGATCTGTACATTATCTGTTGTCAGGATTGCCTACTAGCTATCAACTGGATCTTAAGGCACACTTTGCTGCCCAAGTCAGGTGATCACAAGATGATCAGAGGCCATGCAATCAACTTGCTGCATATATTTGATGTGCCTCAGAAATTCAAAGTCATGCGCCTGATTGTGGAAACAATCAAAAGGACTGCTGCTTATCATAAGAGATCTTGTGGGTATGGCCCACACATTCAGGAGCTCATAAACTCCAAGATAGGCACAGGCACATATCTTTTGGACAAGGAACACTGCCCTTCTACCCTGATTTTGAGGACAACACCATTGTGATGGATGAAAATGAACCATCACATGTGCAAGCACAAGAGAAGAAAGAGAAAGGAAGGGCCGAGAAAGCTGCTAAGATGCCAACTGCTGAAGAGGCATCTCAGATTTTCCTGAAGAGCAAGCAAGATCAGCTTGGCTACTTGATTGCCTCCACCTTGAGGACTGAGAAGGGCTTGGCCACCCTGACTCAAAACCAGGAGATCTTGGAGAGAATCATAGAGCAGAAGTTTTATGCTCTTGATGTCAAAGTTACTAAGATCCAAACTGCAGTTGAGCAACTTCAGGAGGATGTGGAGGAGAAGAAGGGCAAGTCTACTACAGATGCTTTTGCTAGCATGCCCAGAGGACAGAGATCTGTTGCAGTGCCTGTTCCAGACACAGAGCTACATCATCTGCACCAACTACAGCTTCAGTGCCACCAGCTCCAGTAGCCACTCCACCAGCTCCAGCTACATCAACAGAAGCCTTCGTCCTTGGATCCATCTCTACACCATCACATGAATACCAAGCCTGAGAGACGTTTAGCACTATGCATTTTTGTGAACTTTTTGGTAACTTGTTGCCAAAGGGGGAGAAAATGTATAGATCATAGGCTTCGAGAGAGAGTGTTGCTATTGATCTCTCTTGTCTTTTTGGTGGTTGAACTTCGTTATTTGTGTGTTTGCTTGTTTGCTTGTTTGCTTGATACATTATGCCTTTTGTGAGATTCTTGGATGATCATGTGTTTGGTCATATGCTATGCTACATTAATGCTTGTTGGATGATATTATCTCCTATATTCTCATATGATCATTCACTTTGCTTGGTGATGAGTGCATGTATTTAATTATTATCATTTTGAGTGCTCCACCAAGATGTATGTGGCATGGAAGAGTGACCCATGATCCTAACTCATTGTGCATTTGCAGTCCAAAGCAAATTTTAAATAATGCACAAATTTAGGGGGAGCTCTTACTTATCACATACTTCTCAAAGCAACGATGTCTTTCAATCTTATTATCATTTGTCGAAGCTTTGATCTATATGTTGTCATCAATTACCAAAAGGGGGGAGATTGAAAGCGCAACTATCCCTGGGTGGTTTTGGTAATTCCTAACAACATATATCTCATTGAGCTAATGCTATTTCAAGATAAGTATTTCAGGAAAGCTCAATGGTTGGCATGGCATGGATGAGAAAAGTGGATCCCTCAAAATGCTAAGGACAAAATGATTGGCTCAAGCTCAAAGCACAAGACTCTACATTTTCTATTTTAGTGATCCAAGATCACATTGAGTCTATAGGAAAAGCCAATACTATCAAGGAGGGATGAGGTGTTGCTTAATGAGGTTCTTGCTCAAAGTGCTTAGTGATATGCTCCAAATCCCTCAACTACTTTCTCACATCCACATATGACACAAACCAAAAGTCCAACTCGGCCCCACCGATTCTTTCTATCCGGCGCCATCGAGTTTAGATGTCATAGCCACTGCCACAAACCCTAGTCAAATCAGTCTCACCGATAGGGATCTCGGTCTCACCGAGATGGGATTGTAATCTCTCTGTTTCCCTTCACAACATTTCAGTCAAACCGAGATGAGCGATCGGTCCCACCGAGATTGCAATGCAAACTCTCTATTTCCCTTTCGTGACGTTTCAGTTTCACCGAGATGAGCGAATAGGTCCCACCGAGTTTTCCTGACCAACTCTCTGGTTAGCTTATTACCAAAATTGGTCCCACCGAGTTTGTGTAATCGGTCTCACCGAGATTACGTTATGCCCTAACCCTAACCATATCGGTCCCACCGAGTTGCATGTCGGTCCCACCGAAAACCCTAATGGTCACATTATTTGTTGAATCGGTCTGACAGAGTTTGACGATTCGGTCCCACCGAGATTGGTAAGTTGTGTGTAATGGTTAGATTTTGTGTGGAGGCTATTTATACTCTCCACCCACTCTTCATTCATGGATAGAGCCATCAGAACATGCCTACACTTCCAACATACATTTTCTGAGAGAGAACCACCTACACTTGTGTTGAGGTCATGATATTCCATTCCTACCATATGAATCTTGATCTTTAGCCTTCCCCAAGTTGCTTTCCACTCAAATCTTCTTTCCACCAAATCCAAATCCTGTGAGAGAGAGTTGAGTGTTGGAGAGACTATCATTTGAAGCACACAAGCAAGGAGTTCATTATCAACACACCATTTGTTACTTCTTGGAGAGTGGTGTCTCCTAGATTGGGTAGGTGTCACTTGGGAGCCTCTGACAAGATTGTGGAGTTGAACCAAGGAGTTTGTAAGGGAAAGGAGATCGCCTACTTTGTGAAGATCTACCCTAGTGAGGCAAGTCCTTCGTGGGCGACGGCCATGGTGGGATAGACAAGGTTGCTTCTTCGTGGACCCTTTGTGGGTGGAGCCCTCCATGGACTCGCGCAGCCATTACACTTCGTGGGTTGAAGTCTCCATCAACGTGGATGTATGATAGCACCACCTATCAGAACCACGACAAAAACATCCGTGTCTCCAATTGTGTTTGCCTTCTCAAACTCCTCCCCTTTACCTTCATATGCAATTGTTTTACATTCCGCTGTTATACTCTTAGAATTGCATGTGTAGGTTGATTGCTTGACTTGTGCTATGTTGCTAAAATCTGCCAAGAACTAAAATTGGGAAAAGGCTAGATTTTTATTTGGTCAAGTAGTCTAATCACCCCCCCTCTAGACATACTTTCGATCCTACAATGACGAAAACGATTCCCGAGCTTTTCGCGATAGTGAAATCGGTAGAAGGTAGAAATCAAGAAAGAGCATCAAGTGTTGATGGTTAACAAGACCACTAGTTTCAAGAAAAAGTACAAGGGAAAAGAAAGGGAACTTCAAGAAGAATGGCATGCAAGTTGTGACTCACGTGAAGAAGCCGAGAGCTGGACCTAAGCCTGAAATCGAGTGCTTCTACTGCAAAGGAAATGGTCACTGGAAGTGGAACTACCCCAAATATTTGGCGGATAAGAAGGATGGCAAAGTGAGAAAATGTATATTTGATATACATGTTATTGATGTGTACCTTACTAGTGCTCGTAGTAGCCCCTGGGTATTTGACACATGTTCGGTTACTAAGATTAACAGGAGTTGCAGAATAAATGGAGACTAGTTGAGGGTGAAGTGGTGATGTGTGTTGGAAGTGGTTCCAAGATTGATATGATCATCATCACACTCTCCCTATACTTTCGGGATTAGTGTTGAACATAAATAAATGTTATTTGGTGTTTGTGTTGAGCATAAATATGATTAGATCATGTTTATTGCAATATGGTTATTCATTTAAGTTAGAGAATAATTATTATTCTGTTTACATGAATAAAACCTTCCATGGTCATACACCCAATGTGAATGGTTTATTGCATCTTGATCGTAGTAATACACATATACATAATATTGAAGCCAAAACATGCAAAGTTGATAATGATAGTGCAACATATTTTTGGCACTGCCGTTTAGGTCATATTGGTGTAAAGCGCATGAAGAAACTCCATGCTGATGGGCTTTTGGATTCTGAATCATTTGATACTTGCGAGCCATGCCTCATGGGCAAGATGACTAAAACTCCGTTCTCCGGAACAATGGAGCAAGCCAATGACTTATTGGAAGTAATACATACCGATGTATGTGGTCCGATGAGTATTGAGGCACGCGGGGGGTATCGTTAGTTTCTGACCTTCACAGATGATTTGAGCAGATCTGGGTATATCTACTTAATGAAAAAAAAGTCTAAAACATTTGAAAAGTTCAAAGAATTTCAGAGTGAAGTGGAGAATCATCATAACAAGAAAATAAAGTTTCTACGATCTGATCGCGGAGGTGAATATTTGAGTTACGAGTTTGGCCTTCATTTAAAACAATGTTGAATAGTTTCACAACTCTCGCCACCTAGAACACCACAGCATAATGGTGTCTCAACGTCGTAACAATACTTTATTAGATATGGTGTGATCTATGATGTCTCTTATTGATTTAACACTATCATTTTGGGGTTATGCATTAGAGACAGCTGCATTCGCGTTGAATAGGGCACCATCTAAATCCATTAGACGACACGTATGAACTGTGGTTTGGCAATAAACCTAAGCTGTTGTTTCTTAAAGTTTGGGGTTGCGACACTTATGTCAAAAGGCTTTAGCCTAATAAGCTCGAACCCAAATCGGAGAAGTGCGTCTTCATAGGATACCCTAAGGAAACAATTGGGTACACCTTCTACCACAGATTCGAAGGCAAGATCTTTGTTGTGAACAATGGAACCTTTCTAGAGAAGGAGTTTCTCTCGAAAGAAGTGAGTGGGAGGAAAGTAGAACTTGATGAGGTAATTGTACCTTCTCTCAATTTGGAAAGTAGCTCATCAGAGAAATCCATTCCCGTGATGCCTAGACCAACTAGAGAGGAAGCTAATGATTATGATCATGAAACTTCAGATCAAGTTACTACCGAACCTCGTAGGTCAACCAGAACACGGCCGACACTAGAGTGGTATGGTAATCCTATTTTTGAGGTCATGTTACTAGACCATGGCGAACCTACGAACTATGAAGAAGCTATGATGAGCCCAGATTCCAACATATGGCTTGAGGCCATGAAATCTGAGATGGATCCATATATGAGAACAAAGTGTGGACTTTGGTGGACTTGCCCGATGATCAACAATCCATAGAGAATAAATGGATCTTCAAGAAGAAGACTGACACTGATGGTAATGTTACTGTCTACAAAGCTTGACCTGTCGCAAAAAGATTTTCGACAAGTTCAAGGGGTTGACTACGATGAGACTTTCTCAACTGTATCGATGCTTAAGTCCGTCCAAATCATGTTAGCAATTGCCACATTTTATGAAATCTGGCAAATGGATGTCAAAACTGCATTCCTTAAATGGATATCTCTAAGAAGAGTTGTATATGATGCAACCAGAAGGTTTTTTTGATCCTAAAGGTGCTAACAAGGTGTGCAAGCTCCAGCAGTCCATCTATGGACTGGTGCAAGCATCTCGGAGTTGGAATATACCATCAAAGCATATGGTTTTATACAGACTTTCGGAGAAGCCTGTTTTTACAAGAAAGTGAGTGGGAGCTCTGTAGCATTTCTGATATTATGTGTGGATGACATATTGTTGATTGGAAGTGATATAGAATTTCTGCATAGCATAAAAGGATACTTGAGTAAGAATTTTTCAATGAAAGACCTCAGTGAAGCTGCTTACATATTGGGCATCAAGATCTATAGAGATGGATCAAGATGCTTTAACGACCTGACCCAAATGGATTGATGTCTCTATGCTTAAGTGTCATCCCTGGATCGGTATGCTGACACACACAGTACTCGAGGAATTATAACAGAGTTCAATCACACAATTTATTACATCGAGGTCCTCCAAATAGTATTTATTACAATAATATGGCCAAAGGCCATCTAAATAAAAATAATTGTGGAAGCATCAAAGGTAAATGAGTCCATCCAACTCCACGGCAAACTGAGTGTAGAACAACGACCTATCCCACCTTTAATCCTCGTCGGAAAACTCTACAACATGAGAAGTTGCAGCCGTGTAGGTCAGCACATGGAATATGCTAGCAAAGTCACACTATAGAATAATGATATATATATATATATATATATATACAGACGGTCTATTCTGCTAATATTAGCAGAATAACTATTCTGCACACCACTTCCGCACTGCACGCTGAACGCAAGTGCACTGCATCTTCTTTACGACGAGCACTGCAATGCTTCACGGGAGAACTGCTTCATTTTCCGGTTTTCCGCCCGCGCGTTCTATGTGGAATCGGGTGTCGCGGGATGATTCAGTTTGTGTCTGCATCTCATTTTAGCTTTATTCTTTCTGATTTACAGGAAAATATACTAGAGTGCTTGCAAATCGATGGATTTGGCGGATGAGCTTTCTCTGTTCGTTCGTGTTCGCGTCAGATGCGATTTTTTTTGTGCTCGGATGTTGTTATTTAGTAGGAATTCTTTGATTGCGTTCGTTTTAATCGGTCCATTCACTCTATAATTCGTTAATTTTTAGGAGTTAGTTTTCAATTCTTGATATGTTGGTTGTGCGGGTGGGTGAGCTTCGTCCGCTCTTCTATTCTTGTTGATTTTTTTGATTTTTGCCCGTCGACATGTGTTTGAATATTGTAATTACTGTTGTTGTATGATTGAATTCATTGTATTGCGGGTATAATTGTCATTTTTTGAATCACGTTTTTAAATGAAAGGTGATGTTGTTCGTCAAGTTGCCATATCTTCCATGTAAATTTTTGCGGGTGTATTTTTCGATGGTTTAGTGGCTGTAGAATTTTTAGGCGAGTTATGGAAGTGCGAGTGAAATTGACACCTCTATCAGTCTATCACATTGTCTGTAGTTTTACTGCTTTAATTTTATTTGTTGTAGTCGCGGCACACGTTGTAGTGCACTGCATTTTCTTTGGTAGCGTACTTCGTTGTAGTTTTATTGCAGTGGTTATGGCTGTTTATGAGATTTCTCCTTTTCGTAAACTACATTCTGTGATTACTACATTCTGTGTTCTAGATGACTGCATAATATGCATTTTTGTACTGCATTAGCAGTGTTGTTAATGTTCTATTCTGCTATTAGAAGGGATGGTCCATGATACGCTTGTGTTAGCTGAATAGTTATTATAAGAATTTTTTTGAACTTCATACTATGAGAATTGTTTTTGAGCATCATATGTTAACTGCAAAGTTTCGACCATTTGCATTTCCTTGTTACTGTTCGGAGGGCTGCCTTTTGTTATTATTAGTACCACACTATGTGTTCGAGAGAACTGCATTACTGCCAACAGCAACTTTGTCTAAAAAGGATGATAAAATGACGTAGTTGAGGTTGCATACTTTAAATAGGCATTGTTCAATTTGTCTGATTGACATAATTTTAAAAGCATACAGCATAAGCAAAGCATTAGAAATATTGGTTGCTTCATATTAGACAGCCTAGAGTGCAAATATTGTAAACTTGATGGAGTCTTCTTCTTTGTAGAAAAAGACCATGGCCACTTCTCCGGCCTCAAAGCCATTGTGGGAGACAAAATCTTTCCATCCAGTAGTTATGTTGATGTAGTCTTCAGAGTCAATGTGGTAGTCAGCTTCCATGTCTCCATAGCCATTTTTGTGTTCTGTCTCCAAAGTAAGGTTCCCTGAACTCGGAGCATGAATTTTTATTGCGGATGGCAGTTTCTGCATATTGTAATGGGTGGATAAAGAATTTATAAGTAAATAGCAAATTTTTTTGTTTTATACTTAGTATGATTTGTTTATGTTTACTTAAATAGTTACATACATATGATTGTATTTTGTAAAGTAGTTGCAATGTATGAACAAATTTATGTACGCAATTGACTCCTAGTTTTACTGTGATATATATTATACTGCAACATGTGTGCACTGCAATGTCAGTAACAGTGTACTTCTCCAGCATGTTAATATAACTGCAACGCTTATCTACTGACCCTTTTCTTTACATATGTCGATACATGGTGTGGTACTGAAGAAAGATAGGTGGAAGCATCTAGTCTTAATAGCTAACAGATCTGAACAACAATACAAATTCTGTTTTGTATTTTTGTTGATATTACTTAACAAATTGATTGAACTATATATTCAGATGTGTATTTGCAGTCTAGATTATGTCCAAAAATTGTGAGTGGAAAACATACCCAACTTTCCTGTAGATCTGTGGTTGTGAGGCGATGAAGAAATGGCGCACGAAACCCCCTGTTGGGTATCATCAGGCAGCCGAGCATGCTGCGCCACTCGGTGTTGGTGAGCTATAGGCCTTCTGCGTAGACACATGTGTCCGCTACCGGCGTCATCCTTGCCAAGCACCCGCACTTGCAGTCCATGGCGGGTTTAGTGGAATTCCAGAGAAGAGTTGTGGATGTGATGAACCCTAGATCTACGTTTTGAGGAAATGAGGAACGGGGGGAGGAGTTGTGTTAGTCTGTAGCACGAATGGATAAGTTTTTATGCAACCAATCGAGCAATGGAAGTAATAAATGTTGTGGTTGGCGTTAGGTGGTGGATTGGGTCTGATTCAGTGAAGACGAATGCATTCAAGAAGGAACAATACTGCTTACTTGAGAATAGCAAACTGCATTGTCATATCACGACGAACTGGGAACGCGTGGTTGGGCCTGTGTTTGTGTATGGTATGTGGCATTTTTTTTAAATTTTTAGTGGCCTCTTTTTTTTTTTTGTTGGCCCTGTGTTCTGGTAGTGAAGACGCAATTGGGCCCAGGTCGGCCTGTGAGCACACGACTGGTTCCTGTTTCGCTGTGTGTAAGTCCTAATGTTTAGTCCCACCTCGCCCGCGGAAGGCGCGCCAGACCTGTTTATAAGCGTTGGCGAGGCATACTGGTCGAACTCCTCTGTATACTTATCTGGGCGCTTATACACGGCGCTCGCTGCTATATGCTCTATGACCTGTGGGCCCATGTGCAACCGGCCCCATGCACTGTGACTCAGAACGACTCGCCTTCTGTGGGCGTAGACCTATTACGAGACTGGCTGGGGCTGGTGCCACCTGGGTGGTCAATTTTTAATTTTTTTTTATATTTCTGCCCTGTGTGTTTTTTTTCAATGTTGGAATGTGCACTGCACTGATCAGTGTTCTGTACTGCATTGTATACGCACTGCGTACTGCATGTCAGATGAACTCGTCGGATGAACTGCACGATCGCGCTGATGATGCGGTTGTGCGGATCGTGGGTTGGTTTTGCATCTGTGATTGTGGGTTTGTGGCGATGGAACTGCTCCGATCGGGTGTATGTATGCGAACGTGGTTTTTTTAAGGTGGGGTTTTTTTTGATCAGCACATTTTTTTAACCATCACCTTTTTATATTCGAATGGGCATTTTGTCATGTTTTATAGATGTATACTGCATGACAACATAACTGCATTGCTTACAATTACGCACTGCGTCGCGTACAAATCAGAACTGCAACATTGTATACATGTGTGTAATTCATCGTTTTTTGCGTGTCTTTGCTTATGCTTCGGCGGTCTGCATTGCGCACCGGAATGCACTGCATACTTCTACCGACCCGTACTGCATCTTATTTTTGCCGGTACTTATTGCAGTCCCTGGCACGGGACGGATAGGAAATGGGAGGGGGGGCCACTTTTTTCGAACTTATTGTTTTTTCTTGGTCGGTTTTGTTGGGCCTGTGTTCGGGTATTTCAGAGACGCATGTACGTTGTCAATTTTTGGGTGCCTGGTGCCGGTATCATTTGGGTGATCAGTTTTTATTCTTTGTATATTTTTTTATGACGTGGAGTGCACTGCTTTTTGGTAAATCATCGGTGCAGTGCATTGATCATGGTTATGTGCTAGGTGTGAACTTCATTCCTTACTGCATGTACAGTTCTCATTTTTGATCCCGTGTTTTTACTTTTTTTGTAATTTTCGAATGTATGGGACTGCACTGGTTAGCAAAATACGACTGTACTACATTGTTTATGATACTGTACTGCAAGTTCGTGTACTTCCGCACTGCGTTAACTTATTCCGCGTTTACGTTTTTCTTCATTCCCGAAAAGAAATGCATAATGGCGTACTGCATCCCGTATAGAAATGCACTGCATTTTTCCAGCAGTGCGTACTGCATTTGTTTTTTTGCCTGTGCTTACTTCACTGTACGGGAGGTTAAAGGGGAGAGCGGAGGGGGGGGCACATTTTTTTTGTGTGGCACTTAATTGAAGGTAGACTTTTTTTTCTGGATGTGTTTTCTTAACATGCATTTTGTTTTTCATTTTAACTTTTTTTACGAACTGTATGTATTCTATTTGTTGTTTTACCGTTTTGAAATTTCATGATTCTTCACAGAGAACTGCATCATGTGTTTTTTTTGTTGTTTTTTAGTAATATGTGCATTTTGATGTAGACTGGTTTATTTTGTCCGGGCTGTTTTTGGGCCGGCCCGTTATTTGTGACGCTTTTTGCGAAACGCGGGCCTCCTGCGTGTCGTTTCCACGCTATTCCACCGCTCCGGTGTCAGAGAAAGAGACCGAGAACAATCCCCTCTCCTCTCTTGCAGTTTCTCCCGAGGCATCTCTCCCTCGAGCAAAACCGTCGTCCGCGCGCAGCAACCGCCGTCGCCCGGAGAACCGGTGCCCTCAAGAGGTCCTTATTCCTGCATTCGGTGTCGCTGTCCGCTCCGTGAGCCCTTGCCGCTGCGCTCCCGCAGCCCTTTCCCGTCCCCGCCCCCCTTCCCCCTTCCCGCTGCCGTCGCCGCATACTTTTCTTCGGTACGTTCCGCTTGGCTCGGTGTTGATTGTCCCCTCGCCTTGTTTTTGTTATTCTTGTAGTTGTTGTAGCTCTTTATTCTTGTGTAATTTTTCGTAGGCAGTCGATTTTATCTCGTTTTGAAGTCGATAGTTGTGTGTAGCAATGCGGATCTAGGGTTTCGTGAGATTTTCGCCGATTTTGTTGCTTATGTCTGTCACTTCGTCCTTTGTGTTGCAGAGAAACTCTATGTCTTCGCCGAGCAGGCAGGGAGAAGGAGGTCAGGGTATTGGAGTGCTTATTCCTTAGGCTTTGTTTATTTTGTTTGGTGTTTATCTAGTTTCCTAGTTCATCCTGCATATTCGGTTATGCTCTGTTAGTTGTCAGCGTTCGTTTGCATTATTTTGTCATGTGATGTTTTTGTAATTTCTTTTTTCTTGTTTTTTTTTGAATCCAGCAGGTGATTGCAGTGCTCATAATGATACACCAATTGTCTCTCCTTGTCCTGGTGGTAAGGATCATGGTGTCGAGGGAGGACATCAAGTGAATTCGCCGATTGAATCTTCTCCTATAAGTGTGGCCCCTCCTTCTGGTATGTGATTAATTTGTTTATTTTTGTGTATGCTTTGTTTTATCTAGTTCGACATTTTTGTTGCGAACAACCGTGGATTTAGCATGTGCAGCACTGCATTTATTTTTGTATGTGAACTCCACTGTATGTATGTGTGAACTGCATTGTTGTTTTATTCAAGTTTTTTGTGCAATGCAATATTTTTTATTTTGAGTTTATGGTTGGAGCACTGCATTTATATGTATAAGTGTACTGCATTTGTTCTTTTTGTGCAATTTTTAACGAGGATAGTCAAACTTTATTTTGACGCAGTGTCTGTTTTCCATGCTGGGGCGCCTGGGTTTGAGGAGGTTACTCAATTGATTGACCATTATTTTGCAGAGGGTAATGTTGGTGTGAGCTTTGATCAGAGACATCCTGTCTTGTCTGAAACACAGTCGCTGTCTGTTGATGGTACAGACGAAGTTACACAGGATTGGATAGTCCCGGAACAGGTTCGTCAATATGAGTTGAAGCAAAGCAAGAAGAAGTTGAGGTTTGAAATTGAGTCAAAAGAGTTTGTTGAGAAGGAGAAGCAGAGGAGATCTGGAGATGGTGGCAATGGTGGTAAATTTGGCAAGATGAAGAAGAGGTTGAGTACTGTTGCTGAAGAAGGTGGTACACCTCGGCGGAGTCCACGTGTTGCTGGAATGAAGAAGAATCTTGGCAAGAGAACCGCTGAAGCTGGCGGAAGTGATGATCCTCAGCGCAAACGACTACATGTCACTGAAGGTCCCAATTCTGATGACGACGACTTTTTGCTTGCTGATTATGTGAAGGGTGTTCATCCTTCTAGACGCAAAGACTGTGGTTCATCTAAGACTGTACCCAAGCGTGCCCATGATGATGTCGACGAAGATGTTGGTGGTGATTCTAGCGAGGAGGTGGATGCTGCTCCAAAGGTTTGTTGAAGTGCACTGCATTTGTTTCCTTCATTTTGTTATTCTTTCTGTATTTTCTTTTTTTTATGCCTAATCTTCTAATGTGGACTGCATTTCCCTTTACACAGAGGAAGAAGTCTAGTAAGAGCAATGCAACTGAAGATGATGGTGAGGGAGATGATTCTCGATTTAACAAGACCGTGCGTTTGTCACTTCCCACTGTTTGCAAGGCTGCTTCTTTGTTGAAAGAGGCGCATTGCAGCCGTGTTAGGGATGCTGGATTTGGTGTTGTCTTTGATCTGACAGTAAAGAAAAATGTGTCGCGCATTCTTATGTGCTATTTGATGGGAGTGATTGACCCTGCCACTATGTTAATGGACTTTGGGAATGGCAGGGTTCTTCGAATCAATCGTGATGCAGTTCATCACATTTTTGATTTACCTATGGGAAGTCACACTGCACCCATGCCTGCTTCCAGCGGTCATGATGAATCGTTGACTGCCCTCAAGGATGAGCTTGGCTTTGACCTTCAAAAAGTATAGGTGTCAAGGACTTGCTTGAGAAGTTGAAGGTGTTGGTGGAGGAAGATGATTATGTGAGTGTTGACCTTGCTGTGAAGGTGTTCTTCCTTATACTTTACCAGAATTTGTTGTGCCCGGGGCCTGCAGTTCGTTTGGGTAGAGTTGTTGCGATGGTAGAGAACATGGATTATGCGGCTATGGCTCAGATGGACTTTTGTCAGCTTGTTGTTGATGAGTTGCAGGCAGCTGTGGTTAGGTGGCAATCAGAAGGCAGCAAGCAGAATTGTGCAGAGGGTTGTGCCATTGTCCCCCTGATTATGTATCTTGACTGCTTGAAGCTTCGCAAATTTTCAGTCATGCACACGTTGACGCCACATGCGTTATACCTGATGACCAAGGACCTGATGAAGTTGTACAATGAGGATGTGCTTGTGAAGGGAAAGATTTACTTGGAAAGTTACAAATTTGGGAAGCTGCCGGTTAGTGCACCTGATTTTTTAATATCAGATTTTTTTTAAAAAAATGTGCAGTCATTATAAATGTGAATTATTCTAGTACTCACATGTGTACTTCTCTTTGCGTGTTCTCTTTTTTTTGCAGTGGAAGGCGTCAGGTGATATTGTGTACAACCGTCCTGTTGCAGTTGTACACGACAGCTCTGATGCGGGGCCTAGCACTCATGATAGGTTTTATGAGCCTATCTGTAGTTAGCTTCCTGGCTGTGATGATGAGGTGCCGCATACTCGTGGTTTCATGCCTCGGCAGATGTTTGATAATACAAGCTCTTATAAACAGACATTTGTTGGCGGCAAAAAGCATGAGGAGATTGATGAGCTTCTTCTGAAGGTTTTGAAGCTGACTGAAGATTTGCCAACCTCTGGTGACAGGTTGAGGACAGTTGCTGGTTTTTTCCCTGTTGGCCATGGCCCACGAGATGAAGATATTGTTGCTGCTCACAATTTTGATTGTGGTGTGATAGAAAGCCTGAAGATTGCAGTGACAAATGTTCGTTCTTCGTATGCTCAATTGAGACATTCACAAGAAGAAAAATGCGGTCGGTATGAGACGGATGTTGGGCATATTGTGGATGAAATGATCCGTTAGGACGCTGGCATTGGTGCTGATAATGTATGTTCTATGTTTTTTGTGGCTTTGGACCTCTTTTTTGTGTATTATGTTGACTGCTCCTCAATTTATTTATTTTTGTTATAGGCTGGAGTGGAATCTTCTGGTGTCGATGGAACTAGAGACGATGGGGTTGGTCAGGTATAAATACTCCTGCCATGTCTGTTCTGCCATGCTTCCCTTTTTCTTTGAACTTACATTTGTTTGGTTCCCATATTTTTCTTTTGTACTTCTCTGTTGTGAAGTGTGTACTGCTTGTGCATGGTTGGAGTTTTTTCTTTATTGGTCGGTACCATCTTATTTCTCTTTTTTGGTTTGTTCTATGTCCGTAGACTGGTGTCGCTGCTCGTGATGTGCACAAAGAGACTTACGATGGCTCTGGGAAGGATGAGGTCTTGGTGATGCAGCGTCCCCTCTTGATGTTGTAGCTGATAAGGTATAATTGTATTACTTGTTCTGTTAGTGGGTTATAATCTAATTTTTTGTTGTCTGTTATAAACTTGATGTATGCTGTTATGTTCATCCATATGCATTTTCATTTGCGTATGTTAGCTACAATAGTTTTACATGTATGCTCTTCACTGTTTGACATAAGTGAACTGCAGTTCTTTTTGGCATGCGTGATCCATACTTATTTACATAAGTGACCTTCCTAATTAACATAACTGAACTACAGCGTTTGTCAAATGGAACTGCATTTCTTTTTTTATGTATACGTGGGTTGCAGTAGTAGTTGTGTATGACACATGTGTGTTGGTGTTGTTTTGTATATGTGGACTGTAGTTGTTATGTGTATGTTGCCAGCAGCCTTTTAACATAAGTGTGCTGTGTGTTGTTGTGTTAGTTATCCCCATGCTTATGTTTGTGTTACTGGGTGTTTTTTAAACTTTCCACAGGTTGGAGAACCAAACATGGAAGTCCACATTGATCTGAATCAGGGCAGTTGTGCTGTTGATGGCTGTGCCAGTGTTGATGCTTCTGTACCGGTTGCCGTTGAGTGTGCAGATCCTTCTGTAGCTCAAGGATCCCATGATGCTGTTCCCACCAGTCGGCATGAAGATTCTGATGTTGGCATTGAAAAGCCACTGGAGAATGTTGCCCCTGCTGCTAGTGTTGTTTCTTCCCCTGTGTCTCTGGTGTCCAATGATGTTCCGGAAGTATTGATAGTGGAGCCTCATGTAGTTGAAGTATCTAAGGAAGCTGCTGTTGACCAGACTGTTGTAAATCGAGAGAATGTTGATGTTGCTGCAGAAGGAAAGTCCAGTGAGGTTGTGGTGGATTCGTCAGAACCTATGCAAGAAAATATTTTGCTCAGTTCTAAAGAACGGCAGCCTGAAGACTCTGACACTGAAGGCAAGAGTTTTTTTTAAACGGTGCAGTTTGATGTTTTTCTCATTCATGTTGTTTAATTACTATGGTATCTGTATTAGATGTTAAGTGATAAGTGAAACTTTGATCTTTTGTCTATGATTTTCAAAATAGCTAGCAGAATTCCCTTATCTTAATATTTAAACTTCATTGTTTGGATAAGTGAACTTCATTTTTTATTGCAGATGATGAACTCCCTGTTGTGACACCATCGAGCATTGATCCAGCTCTTCTAAAAAGGTACAATGAGTTGTACGCTGTTGTTACAAGGGCTCAGAAGGACAAGAATAAGAAGTATGGTTTTTTAGAAATTGTTTTGTTCATATGTATTATCTAATTTTTGTATTTACCCGTTTTTATTTGTTGTTATTTTTTATAGTATCTTATGTTTGAGTTTTTCATGGAAAATTCAGGGACATGATTGCTTTTAAAACTGAGATGGGTGATATTAGCATTGGCGAAGTTGGTTAATCCTTTTGGGATAAAGCGATGCTCACTACAAGGCTTGTAGATCTTGGGGTTTCTTTGCTGGTAGATAAGTTTAAGAGATCTCCGACAATGGTTGTCCCGTACCATATTTGTGTAAGAACACAGAAATTTTTGTTTTATTTTTTTCATTTTCTTTTCTAATTTTGTCCGACGACTTGTTTTGCTTATTTGATTTTTGGTTTTGATTTGGCAGACAAATATTTGGAATGGTGGTACTGTAGGCAGGAGTGTTAAATTGATGTTCTCTTCAAAAGCCGAGGAGCGTGTTGATAAAAAGGATATGGTGAGAGACTTTTTTATGTGTATTTTGCCTGTTTTGTTTTTATAGCGTTCTGTTTTTTCTTCTTATAATAATTTTATTTATTTATTCATGTTTCCAACAGGTCCTTTTTGCAACTTTTGATCCGCCATATACGAGGGATGGTGTTGGTCATTATTGTGTAGTTGCGTTAAATGTGAAAGAAAGGCGGCTTGAATTTCTTGACTCGCTCAACAAACCTGGAAGCCCTGATGCGGTCAGGGTTTTTAGGAGGATGGTTAAAAATATCAAGCGTGCATGGAAAGAAGGTAGCTTGAGTTCTGATGAGCCGCTAAATCCTCCCACACTTGATGGATTTGTGTTGAAACATGTCATTGTCCCAATGCAGCCAAATGGGTGCGTTCTTTACAGCCCTTCTGTGTCATACCGTTCAAGTTTTTTTTCACTTAATTTTTGTGAAACTAATGTTTTTTATTCTTTTTATTGCAGGCATGATTGTGGATTCTATATGTTTCAATTCTTGCAGACATGGGATGGTGTTCGAGTTGCTAAGTTTGGGGTGGAGCACAGTGGCTACATCAGAAAGGCCATGCTCTATAGCTGGCTAACATCGAGGAAGTGTTGCCTTGATTTAACATCACTTCTAATTTTTGCAGATAAAGGTTGTTTTATTGAACTTCTTCATCCTCGCTTTATTTTATTTTTGACTACTGCTTGGTTCCGCTTCTTTATGGGCAAGTGGGCTGCATTGTTATTTTTATATGTGGGCTGCATTGCTATATACAAGTGCGGGCTGCATTGCTGTAGAGAAGTGGGCTGCATTGTTATTTTATATGTGGGCTGCATTGCTTTTATACAAGTGTGAGCTGCATTGATGTAGATAAGTGGGCTGCATTGTTATTTTATATGTGGGCTGCATTGCTTTTATACAAGTGTGTGCTGCATTGATGTAGATAAGTGGGCTGCATTGTTATTTATATGTGGGCTGCATTACTGTAGATATGTGGGCTGCATTGATGTATACAACAGTGGGCTGCATTCTATTTTTTTCTCTATACATGTTTTTAGGTTCTTGTGTTTTGTACTGAGTGCTTCCATATTTTTTCTGCACGTTTTTAGGTTTTGGTTGGGGGCTTCATGAAGGTTGTACGTCATTGTTTGAGTCCCAGGATTCTGATGTGGTTATGGAGGATTGTGTCATTGAAATCTCTCCAGATAATTCTGGTTTGAACACAAATGTGGCGTCTGGACCTGATGGTGGAAGTGTCTCTCGACCTAGCTCTCCACATGATTTATATGATGTTGATGATGATGATTTTGTTACACCGTGTGCACGTGTAACTAGGACTAGGAGTGCAGCAATTAATCGTCCTCATTTGGATGAGGTTGAAGTATTTTCGAATAAGAGGGCAGGTGAGAGGGCTTTTAAGTTGAGATGCTCTATAGAGAAATTGAAGCCTCCGAGGTTCAGATATATGGATGAGGCGATTAAAATAAAGGATCTTGTTCTCAGCAAAGATTTTGTAACCAAACACCGCGAGTAAGTTTTTTATGTGATGTGTGTGCCCTTTCATGCTTTTTGTGTGTTTTGATTTTAGTTCTAATTTTATTGATCTCATCTGTGTGTGTTTACTACAGGAACGCGTTCTTTATGGTGCATGGTCCTTTTGGTGATGATGTCGATACTTACAATTTCGACTATATCTATGATACATTTGGCAAAGGAGCTTTAATGGATTCGTATATCATGGATTTTGTTATCAAGTACTGGAAGCAAGACCCTGAATTGGGTTTAGCTTATCAATCCAGTGAACGTTTGCTACTTTCACCTTTATTTATCACGGTAAACGTTTGCTGTCATTCTTTCCTACTGCACTAGTTTTTTCATGTCCATGCCTGCTTGCATTGTTTATTCTTTTTTTTCATGTCCTTTTTTTTGTTCTTTTTTGTGTACAGTATGTTCTTCAAATGGAAACCTCTGGGCGAGAGATAATGACGGAAATCCTGTGTTGCCAGTTGTGCATAGCTCGTTTGTTTTAGAAGATGCAGTTAATCTGTTCAAATTTTTTGTGAACAACGGCGCAAACCTGTTGGATGCAAAACTGGTAAATTCATTGTTTTTTGTCATTTATTCTTCCTGGTTTGTTGCATTTCTTTTTATAGTTATTTTTGGAACAGTGGTCCTGGTGGTACGTGTCGAAAGAACTTTTGATTTCATTTTTTTATGCGAACAGATTATGATGCAGCGATTCAAGGATGGTCATTATTCCTTATACACGATGAACTAGCATCGCCAGACCCTTGATATCCATGACAGTAGGAAGTACACTGGCCATCCTGATGTCACAACAAGGTGGCGCAGGACTGACTACCACGCAGATTGCACTGAAGTGGTATGTTATTTTTTCTTTGCCAACCGTAAAGCTTTCTTTGTGTTTCTCCCACTGTATTTTTTTATAAACTACAATTGTTTATGTAGTGAACTTCAACATATGCGCGACAGAACTGCATTTTTCTCACGTGCACTTAAAAGAGGGATTGTTTAGATGTTTGAGAGCAACTTTTTTTGGGGGGGTTCGTTTGAATATCAACTTTTTGATCCGTGATGTGTGTTATTCTTACCTTGTGCTTATTTTTTTTTGCCAGATGAGGAGGATGACTCAGCTGCTGAAGGCGATTTATGGTGAAAAAATGTATAAATCGAAGAACCTTCCTGACTGGGTTAAATTGGCAGAGAAGCCATCTTACCCGGTCATGCCAGCGCGGGGAGCAAATGAGTGTGGGATCTATGTTCTGAGGATGGCGCAGTTGTATGACGGCCAACGTCTAGTTGAGAAAATTTTGAAATCCGACATAACAGCTTCTCTGTTTTCTTTTTACTTTTTTGTTCTTTATGACAACCTTTTTTTTAATCACGTGTTTGCATTTGTTTTCTTTTTTTCAGCCTGCTGCTGAAGATTGGAAGGCGGAGTACATGTTCCAGCTGCTGTTCAATCCTTTGAACATGTTGTGTTATGAAGACATGCCTCTTGAGTTACGTGAACTGATTGCGGACCATTGGCTCACTTCCCTGTCGCAATCGCGGACGCAGTCGCAGACGCAGTAACAGTCATTTGGGGCACTGTTTTTCTACTGTGTGCAAAAGGCTGTGCGTGGACAATAGCTAGGTTTTGATGTTGTGTTTGTGTGTGCTGACTATGTATGAAAAAGACTTTTTTGTCGTTGTGTTTTCTTCTTGTTCGTTTATGCGGCAGTGCATGTGGATGAATTTGTATTTGTATGTGTATTTTTATATCAATAACTGATACAATATATATAAGTGTATAATTTTATTTTTTGTTGACTACCACGGTCTATGCGAACTGGCATTTTGTCACGCTTATATGTATGATATGTGTTCGATGAACTGTATCGCATTTGATGCCGAACTTGTTTGTCCAATATAAGAGAACTGCATTTTTTTGGCATTCAAGCAAAGTGCTGCACGTGTGTGCATGCCGAAACTGCATTGCTTTATGACACCGAACTGCTTTTTTTGTCAGAACAAAAAATGCATTACTTTTTGCCTATAGTTGCGGTTTGTAGTTGGTTTTTTATTTGTTTGTACGTGCCCCCCTCCAAATTTTTTTAGTTGTCTATATATTTTTTGTATTGTTCTTGTACGCACTACGTGTGTTAGCGCGAG